>NC_089819.1:42761631-43061631 GCF_029633855.1 Hoplias malabaricus
AATTTAAAGGTCATTTCGTGGCCTTTTGTAAACTATCCGAGGCTTGTGGAATTCACCTCATCCGTTCAGGCCTTTCTTTAAACAAGCATATTTCTGAAGGCTATCACTTCTATATCAGTAGCACACAAACACACATATGCACACACACTCACACAGGCGATAATTCATTCAATATCTATTAAAACCAGGATCTTTCAAGGAGACAGACATAGTAGGGTAGTAGCTCAAGACATTTTCATCTCTGTTCTAAAGCGTCTTGGCAGTCCATAAAGAAAAGTATGTAACCAATCATATATGACATGAAGCATTCAGTTCTTCTTTTTAGATGACTTGTGTGCAGATTAAGTCTTCAGCTATTAAGTAGTCTTGAGTAGAGGTGGGTACAATATCAGTATGGCGACACTCATCATAAAGTGATGCTTTTATAAGACTTAGTATGAATGGCTTAAATATAATTCTGTAGAAAGTAGATTCCTTTACTAATATACTAATATACTTGATTAGAAATATATGTATTAAGATTTCAAATTACAGATCCATCGACTATATGTGCTTGAGTAAGTGTAAGTAGTTACTGGTTCTGTAAAGACTTGATACATACAAAAAAGACAAAGATACACAGAAAAAATATAAGCTCTTTGTGTGACACTATATATCCAAATGTTTGTAGACTTTTAATTAATTAATTAAAAAAACATTTTAGGGGACAATTTACCTTATTTATATGTATAACTTCTATATTAAATGGGGCACTATGCTGATGGGCATAAAATCATTATCTCCAATTCCACCATGTCCTTGAGAGGTTGAAAAACACCCCTGAATTGGAGTGTGGAGCAGAGAAACTGTGGAATTAAACTATAATCTAAAACCTTTTAGATGATTTGGAGTGTTTGTGATCCATGTCTGATCATTCATCAGTATTTTTTGTAATATTTTTGTATTTGAATGCCATCAAATCCTCACAGCAATGTTCCAGCATCTAGTATAAATCCTTCCTGGAATAGTAGAGGCTGTTACTGCAGTAGAGTGTGATTTGGATGCTTGGCTGTTTTAGAGCCTACTGTGTATTGGGCATTGATTTGTTGTGTGCTGTGAGGTGGAAAAAGGATTTCCCAATCATTTGCAAAAATGTGTTTGTGTGTTTTTTTTCAGGTTTTACTTCCGGAGCTGAGCTGTCATTCACACTGGAGCCTACTGACATCATCGCAGTCCAGCAGCAGCCACTGATGCTGCACTGTCAGGTGGAAGGAATCCCCCCAATCACCACACAGTGGAGGCGCAATGGAGCTTTTCTCCATGAGGGCCAGAACTACTCCATGTTCATCAATGGCTCACTGCTGATCAGAAACTTCCAGAGGAGCAGGTCTGATGGTTCGTCTGATGAAGGAGACTATGAATGCGTGGCCCAGAATTCCTTTGGGCTGGTTGTGAGCCGCAAGGCCAAAGTACAAGCTGCCAGTAAGTAATATGCTCCCAACTTACTCACTATTGCTGCGGGTAAGATGTACATGAGATGTATGTGTGAATGCACAATGCAGAATGTGCTTTCATTGACAGCTGATCACACAGTCTGGGCATAGGGCCACCAAAAGTGTCTATTATATTCACATAGTTGTTTTGAATCCTTTTGGTAAAATAATAACTAGTAATAAAACAATAAAAATAACAACTAATCATTTACAAAAATACATACACAAATAGGAGGAAAAATCATTAAGCATTACCATTTCATTAACCTGAAGTAAATATGTGCATACAGTACCAGTCAAATGTTTGAACACACCCACTCAGGGATGGTTTCCTTTGTTTTGGGCCATTTTGCACATTGTGTGAATGTCATCATCTGATTCAGTGTTTTTTTCTTTGTTTTTATTATTTTCTACATCTGAAATTAATATGAAAGACTATAAAACTATGAAGGAACACATATGGAATTATGTAGTAAACAAAAAAGTGTTAAACAAACCAGAATATGTTTTATACTTTAGATTATTCATAGTAGCCTCCTTTTGCTTTGATGACAGCTTTGCGCACTCTTGGTGTTCTTTCAATCGGCTTCATGAGGTCGTCACCTGGAATGGTTTTCAGTGAACAGATTTGGCCTCATCAAGAGTCTGCTCGCCTTTTTAATCTGTTTGAGACCATGACTTGGGTTGTGCAGACCTAGGGCTGGTACACAGTTCTATGCAGTGAATAGCCCTATTCCACCAATGACTAATGTGAAGTTGTGAAGTTGTGTCCAAACATTTGACTGGTACTGTACATATTTTCATATACTACAACAATACATGTTTGTGCAGATAAAATGGGAAAAAGAAAAAAGAGAACAAACAGAGGTAAATCTTAAAACAAATAAAAAAATATTAGCAGTTATTTATTTCTTTTATGTTCTTTTATGTCTATACAATTTTTTTCCTCACATATTTATTTTACTTGCGTAAGCTTGTCATACATATTCAAGTATTTTTTATATACATATTATATTCAGTGCTTATACATAAGTTGTGAAGTCCTTACACCAATAGCTTTTACATTAAAAAAGGTAGAACTTTAAATTGAAAATCTCATGCTGCTTCAAGAATCCCAAGATAGTTTACAAGTACAGGATTGCGGCTGAGCGTCTGATGCATGGGACAATGTGGTCTTTCTTTCTCGGGAGATAAATTGGCTTGTAGGACTCAGGCTCCTTTTGTGCACTGCTTTTCTGCTCCTGTTCTTGCCTGGGTGGTGATTAATATGGCTAAATCTTGCGCTCTGCCATTGACCGCCGCCATTAAATCCCCGCATGCTGGGCTACTTTGGCTGCGCTTTTGTCCAAGCCGTGATAATCTGGACCGTCGCTGATGGCCATCTCTCCGGTGGCTGGCACTGAGGCGTTCCGTTCCTATTCTGCTGCCTCTGTCCCGCCGAGTGAACGCATGAATCGCCGCTTGTTCGGACCGATGCTGGGGGCATTGTCGTGTGATCCGATTTTCACGTCCACAGCTTGCGTCTAGATGGCTTGAAAAACACAGCGTTGCGTCATGTGATCTTCCTGGTGGCCTCCATCTGAAAAACAGCTTCACCTTTTTGACCCCAGTCTCAGCTGCAGATGTGAAACAGGAGAGAATGAAACAGAAGGCATCGTCTGGAGGACTGTATTGCTCTGGTGGGAGAGAGGAGGAGGCGAAGAAGGGTTGCCACTGAAGCCAATAGCACAGCGCAGGGGGTCGTTAAAGGCTTTTGCAAGGCGTAGCTTATTAATTACAAAGCTCATGGCGGCAATCATGTCACTGCACATATTTGGGCTGCTGACAAACACGACAGAATGGGGAGCAGTTTTTTTTATGCTCACTCTATGGATAAAAATGAAGCGTATAAATAGGTAGTTGGCCCTCCTTTGTGGTAGTAACAGCGTCTGCTCCTCTAGAAAGATTTTATACTTGAAATTAGCACATTTCTCTGAGGATTTGATTGCATTTATCTGCATAAAATTTACTGAGCTCAGGTATTGCCAGTGCACATGTCCTCAAAGTCAATGTACTATTGCAGAGCATACTATTCTACTAGTCAGTGCTTTTCTATAAAGATTGTACAAACTATGTCTGCACTATTGAGCAGCTGTTTATTGGTTCACATTATTTTAGCTGAATTCACCGGCTACATTGTGTACAATAATTACAAGAAATCGGCCCCTTATTGGACAGAAGCATTCAAAATTACCCAATAAAAATCAATCATTACTCACATGTGATGTGAGTATGTTAAGAGCTATGTTAAAAAAGCAAAGCATGAGGCAGGTGAACTAGCAAGAGAACATGAATATATGACAGCAATTTTAATGATTTATAATCTTGTCTTAAGCTTGTGACCCATACATCATGCAGTCACATGGGCTTGCTACTGTTCTAACTCTCTTCTGTGGAAAACATTGATGTTGGCTATTGACTCCTTTAAAAAGCCTCTTACACATCAAACAAATCAAGCAGCCACACCTCTGTTCCTTCACAAAAAAAAGCCATCTTTGCCTGCGGTCTTGTCAGATACATAAACCTTGTACAAGTCACACACGTATACACACTTGCGGGACAGCCCACGCTGTGGCGTATCTGATTCCAGCTATCCAAGCTTTGACCTCGCGCTGTTGAGTGTGTGATGTTACTGTATCCCATGTTGAAGAGCTCACACACATGCAGACACACACACAGTGAGGTGTGACTCCTGCTCTGTGTGAGTAGACAGCACACTGCTGAGCTGTTACACACACACTGGCTCCAGTCTCAGCAGGAAAGTGGCGGCTGCTTGTCCTCCGGAGCCGTCTGTCCACTCTCAGACAAGGAAAAGCAGCAAAGCCATACGGGACAGGACAAAGCTCAAGTCCCTTTGAAATGAAAAAGCAGTAGTCCTGTGTGATCTGAGTTCAAATAATTGTGTAACCCTTTCTAAATAATTATATTTAGAGCTTAGCGATCAAACATACCATATATAATTGTGCAAAGTACAGAACATGAGCTAAACCCAAGTATATATTAATGGACTTTTGAACTATTAATGAAATATATAGCAGAAATAAAGCAAAAAGTTTGACTTAAGGGTCAAGAGCCATAAGAAAGCCTGGGTTCTCTGGTGTCAAGGCAAAATAAAACAATGAAAGGATGAATCTGGGGCCTAAGATAAAGCAGAGTGAAGAGTCAGGAGCAGCAATGTGCATGTAAATAGGTGAATAGGTTATATCTTGAGCTTTGGTGCTTTGTTGCTCTTTGTTAAAAATTTATTTTAGCAGTCTACAAAAACCTATATATGGAATCCTTGAATATCTTCTTATGGGGCAGGTTTGTTATGTCAGCAATCTGAATTGCTTCACAGAGCACCGAGTGTAAGAGCAGTCATCCCATTTTCCCAAAATATTTTAAAGGCTATTAGTTAAGAATGTGGTCCAGTTGTTTACATGTACATTTCTTTAAATAGATGAAAAGGAAAGTAATGAAATCACTTGACCAGGGAACAGAATGGGTGTAGCCAGTGATGAATCCAGGAGGAGCGGCGCTGGAGATGGAACAAGCACAATTGAGTACCTTTATTTCTGTGAAGCTACTCCAGGCAGATCAGTACATAGAGACTTTTTATAGCGCCTTTCAATTTTAGATTGAAGGCAGAAGAATGGACTGTATAAACTGTCAGATAATGAATAGTGAATGGAAAGGGCATGCACAGTCTTGGACATGCAGGCACTTACATACAGCCACCTTTCTGTGGTGGTGGTGGTGGTGATGGTTGGGGAGGGCACGCCATTGGAAAGTCCATTTGCATAAAAAGAATATTATCTTTTCCATTTTTTTTATTTGATTATTTTCATTCCACCGCAGTTACATATTGCTTATTGTCATCTGCATTAATGCATATCTATGCATCTCGCCATGGCTTTTTAGCCATCTGATTTGCATTCAGTAGGCGAGAGGAGTGTGTATGGGTGGAACGGATGCGTTACGGAAGGGGGAAAAGCAAGATAGAACTGAATTATTAGGTGAAGAGGTACAGCAACATTGTGTGAATAATTTAATTGTTATTACGATGTGAAGTAGATATGAAATACAATAAAATGAAAATCTGGCTGAGGAATTATGTGTTCATGAATAAAGATGATGGCTTCTTGTGACAAGGGAATTACATCTGAATGAGGCTCTTTGGCAAGAATGAGCGGAAGTGTACGGCCCTGGACTCTCTGGAGAAGGAAAACTGATATTTTTCCTCTTTTCAAGTTCAACCTCATGTCCAGAGCAACCCCTTTCAATGCCACATTCTCTGTAAATAATGGCCAGGGTTCACATTTCTTGTTTGCCGGGACCTTTCGATCCTTGACCTATGGTTGAGGGTTGAAGCATGGAAATACAGATACATGTTAATGAAGTGTGTGACAGACATGGAAGGAGTGGTAGTCTGTGTGTGTTCGGAAGGGGGGGTTTGTAAGTTTTTGAGAGAAGCGTTTTTATTTACACTTATTTTAGTAGTTTTCAAGATCCAAATTATGGTTGCTTTCTAAAGTTGGATTCTTTTCATTAGCACAAAAGGTATTCCAATGCTACATAGTAGCAGTTAGCACAGTGTAAAATTGATCACTACTCATATTGATTAATGTGGAATCTTGGTATGGAAAATGTCACTTTTTTCCAGAATGTTACACTTTATAGGTTAGAAAAAACATTTTTACAAAAGCATTTGTGGTAGATTTTTTGGGGTGTTTTGGATTTGAAATGAGAAGTCAGCCTGTGACAATAAGCTAACTTTAGCCAGGTAGCATCCTGATTATTTAAACATCAAAATTTGGATCTAAAAGGGTAATAACCTGCCTATAATGTTCATTTGTGCTAAATAGAAAATGTCTTTTCTTTTTAATTTTGCCAGCAGTCAAGGTAAAAATGACATTAACTTGGTTTTACTAATGATCTTGTAGTTCATGGCCTGCGCTAATAGTTAAGACACTGTAGGAATTGTGAATGGTTATATGTTACAGTATTACTAAAATATGTATTGTATTCCCTGATGAAAGGTCATTCTAACCAATGATTACAGTCCTGCATACAGAATAACCAAAAAGTAGTTTCTTATTTGTTATTGTGCCTTCTGTGACATACTATTATTTATAGAAGTAGACATTTCAAGATTGTTACAACTACTATTTCTAACCACATTTTCCTTAGACACAAGCTGAAATATTTGTTAGCTACAGTAATTTAAGAGCACCAGTTTATAACTAAATAAGCAAACTTTGGACATCCCATATATTGGTTGATTGGTTACATTTAGGGTGTATGATTGTAAATTAGAATTCTTACTGAGCTGTCACTTCAACTGAACTCTCACTTCATTATGGAAAAGCAGTGAAAGCATCAGGGACAGGTTATTACTCAAGACAGCAGCTCTACGAGGAACACTCCAAACATCTTCAGTAAGGGCCTCCATGGACTCCTTTATTGGACTGTTCGTTCTCTTTTGTGACTTGAACAAAGGCCTCCAGTGAGGCTGTGATCTTGTCTTGTTCTGTAGCCGGCGGTGGTAAGGGATCGGCTCTACAGTCTCAGATTCTCCATCTCCAATCAATGAGTCTCTAATAGCACCTCCAGGTGTTCTGCTCAAGATGGAGTTTGATCTGTGGATCATTATGTGTTGTAAGGCCTCTTGTACCTCCCACCATGGGCATTGTTAGAACATGAAGCAAAATCCATATTTCCTTTTAAAATGCTGTGGACGGTCGCTCTTTTTCATCCTGTCATTTCCCTTTGTTGCCTTTTTTCATGCCTATTTCTTGGTCTCTAACTCTCTGTCTGTGTGCGTGTGTGGTAGACCCTGGAACACTTTGTGCCCCAGAGTGGAAGGCCAGATAGGCAGTCTACTGAAGTGAGAGGACAGGAAAAAGAAAATGGACTTCCTCCTTAGCCCATGCCAAAATTGCAAACAATATCATACACATCATCAAATCATAGCATAGTCCTACATAGCTGTAGTGATCTGCCATGCACACATTTTAGTAAGTTAAAACCATTTTAATATTCTCTGAAGTCTGATAAACTATGTTGATGATATATGTCTCTAAGTTAAATATTGAAAAAATGTAGTTAAAAATGTTATACAAAAGTTACATTTGATCAATTGAGTTGTGATAAATGAGATCTGCTTTTAGTGCATACTAGTTTGTTAGATGTGTTTTTGTAGCTTCATATTAAAAAGTCTTCCCTTATATGTCAAACAAAGACAACGGTCCCTCTAAAAGTGGTCATGTTCAGTTCACCAGACTCCCAATGAACAGAAGGCAGCCTTGTGTGACTAATGCCACTTCAGCACTGCCACTTAGCTTCCCAAATCTTGCCCCCTTTTTCCCTCCCATGGTCACGTGACCTGTCCATTAACTCCACCTTTTTATGTCTCTCTGTGCTTATCATTTAGATGATACCTCTGGTCATCTCCTTGTTTCTACACTCTCTCATTCTCTAAGCTTCACTGACTGTACAGAAGCACTTTGTCGATCTACAGTTTCAGACTTGAATTCATCTGTTGCACTGCATGGTTAGTTTGCCAGGATTTTAACAGGATTTTACCACAGAGTAGGTATGATTTGGATGGTGGATCAAACACAGCAGTGCTGCTGGAGTTTTTAAAAACTGTGTCCACTCACTTTCCACTCTCTGTTAGACACACCTACCTTGTTGGTTCACCTTGTAGATGTACAGTCAGAGTCAGTAGCTCATCTGTTTGTATTGGCCATCTTCTAGCCCTTCATCAGTGTGCACTGGCCACTGTTGGCTGGACATTGTTGGTTGTTGGACTATTCTCAGTCCAGCAGTGACACTGAGGGATTTAAAATCTCCAGCATCACTTCTGTGTCTGATCTAATAGTAAGAACACAGCACATACTAAAACATCCCCACCACCGTGTCAGTGTCACTACAGGGCTGAGAATGATCCATGACCAAAATCATACTTGGTCTGTGAGGTTCCTGAGCATTGAAGAACAGGGTAAAAGGAGGATTCAGAACAAGAGATGGAATCTAGTCTGTAATTGTAGAACTACAAAGTGCAACTGCCTGGTCAGTGGAGCTGAGAGAACAGATAGTGAATGTAGAAACAAAGAGGTGGTCATAATGTTATGGCTGATCAGTGTAGTACATCTCAAAGCAGTATTTCAGGCTTTCCGTTTTTGCCAGAGCCTAGCATGGAAAGTATGACGGGGAACATATTTTTGACCATACCTTCAGCAATACTACAGTGGTGTTGGCCATGACGTTCATTTAGCTAGCAAGCAGCTGAAGTCGATAGACTTTCTGCTTAGCCTAGGGGTGTCCAATCTTATCAACAACGGCCTGCGGGTTTTCTCTCAATTCAAGCAAGAGCACAGCTGATTCCACTTGTTTAATCAATTTGTCTCAGTCCTCAAACAACTGTGCTTTGGCTTTGTTGGAATTAACAAAACCACAGCCACTTTTGTGAGCAAGATTGGACTCCCCTGCCTCGATTTATTAATCAGACTCTAAGCTCTAAAACCTTGATTACATTATAAAACAAACATGAGCATACAAAATAAATCTCATTTGAAAAGGCCTCGTAGACCTAGGCATTTGACAAATGCATGTTTTCAATAGGCTGAATGGAACATTATGCTGAAAGCTTGTTCACCCTCGAAACAGTAGTTTTCGAAAGAATCGAGAATTTGTGGGTGGAGCGTGGACAGGTCAATTGCACCCGTCCCTGCACTGTAGAACCCCCTGTGTCAGTGCAGCCTGCCAGGCGTGTAGCGGGCCTCCCCTCATCCTAATGGCTCACCACCAGCTGGGCGTGTTTAGCATTTAAGAGGCCTCACCCCCCCCCACCCCCCAAGCCCCCCCTCCCACTCTAGCTCTTTCAGCCTCTCTAGAGCCATGCCGCGGACCGCTAGTCGGGCCCTTTCTCCTGCTTCCAGTGAAGTGACACGGATCCGCTCCTCGGCCTCCAGCTAGATCAAAGGGCCTCATCCTTTCTCTGTCTCTCTCTCTGATTCTGTCGCCATTCCTTTTTTCTTTCTTCGGGTTTTGTGCGCGTTTTCAGGGGGCTCTTGCTCAATTTGTACTGCTGGGTAATTTGGGCCATTACGGGACCCCTGTTACATCAGCGAGGAGAGAATGCGGCAAAGCAGGGTGTGATTAGTGAGGGCTCTTTACAGCTTCCCTCAGATAAAGAGGACCCCTGCACACATGCAAGCCCCCTCCTCACCCATGCTTGCCTTCCTCCATAAATCCCACTTCTTATTTGCTTGTCTGCCATTTTTGTGGGCGCACGGTCGGGTTTCCGCTTGATGCTTCGCTCCCCTGCTGGCCTCCTTCAATCACCCGGCCTTCCCAGGAAACACTTATCTTTGTGAAAGTTATTCCTTTCATGGGTTTTGTCCTCTTTCTTGTGCTGTGTACCTTTCCCACTTCTCCTGGCTGCTCCCCCCCCCCTCTCTCTCTCTCTCTTGCTCTTTCTCTCTTGCTCTCTCTTCATTTGCGCCTTTAATGGGTGAAATATCTTTGTTATGTAAAGGTCCTTTAGACTTTAAAAAGGTTCTTCACACTTGCATATGTCTTTTAAAAAAATTAATCATAATCAAGGGTGTTCTGTCTTCGCTAACCTTTGCAGCTGAATTGAGCAAATTCTTTAATTTTCAGGTGATGATAAATTTGCCAAGCTATATAGGATGATCAGTAAAAACACCAGAATTGTAAGCTAATGTGTCAAAATAATTTTTAGAATTGTTATTTTGCATAAAGTTTGCTAAGGTAACTTAATGTGGTTAGAAAGGTAATAATAAGCTCATTAGCATTTAAGCTAGCATCAACATAATAAATATTTTTGCTTATATGTTAGAAAGAACAGCATCATCTTTGTCTTTATTCTAACATGATATTGTGTAGAAATGGACACTACATTATGTAAGCCCAACTTGTATTAAAGGGAACATATTAGACCTCTTTTCCAGAAGCTATGACAGTCCCCTGGATTCTTATTGAAATGTCTGTGAGAAGATTAAAACACAACAGCAACATTTCCCCACTATTGCTTGGAATAAAATCTTTTTACATTGACTTCCATTGAAAGTTAAAAAGGTTTTTTTCCTTCTTCTGTAAAGTTACTAATTTGGGATATACATGTTTTTAATTGGACATCGACAATGTTATAAGGCTAACACTAATTTGGCACTAGTCCAACAGGAAGATTATGAAGCTTATGGCCGATTATAAACAATTTCATAATTCCACATGCGCTTTGTTAGTGATTTTATGATCTAGAGTGTGCACTATAGTGGATGTAGGGAGACGTTTGGGATTTAGTCGATCTCTCAATGCAGCAGTAAAAGTCGACTGGCTTTTTTCTCCTTCTCATCCAAATCATGTGCAAGCCTTTGTGCTGTTTGCTGTCCTCCCAAAAAAATGTGATCCACACATGAACTACTAATGTGTCCTTTTTTCCAGTTTAATACAGGGATTAAAATATGATGTTTTTATTGTTTGTGAAGCAGGTGACATGCTAAAACGTATCAGTGCGTGGATGCGTGACAGATTTTTTCACATTAAAAACAGATACAAAGACAGATGCCCTCTTAAAACTATCATTAGTAGAAGGAAATATGAATCTAACATACGTGATCAATCTGTCTTGCCTTAATATGCAATCCAGTCAATCAATTGGACTGGAACGGAATTAGACCCGCCCACTGACGGATGATGGGTGATGTTGACAGATTTAATTATTTTATGGTGCAAGGCTACAAAGTGCATGAAATAAATACATAAAAAAATAATTAAAATACAATCTACATTTAAAACTACATTTAAATCATGATTAAATAAATCATAAACATTATTTAGGCTTTTATTTCCTATTTAAATTACTTAATGAAACATTTTATTAATTAGTCCTCCTTTTAATTTATTATTTCTTTATTCATTTAATTATATAATATTGTCACAAAATACCCTCTATACAGGACCACCAAATCTGATCTGAGCAAAAAATATATAAATAAAAAATCTGAGTTGATGAAAGAGGCTGGTAATGTGAACGTAGTAAGTGAAGTCAACTAGTAAGCAACACGGCTAATTAACAACAAACTAGATTAAATGCTTCTTGTCGTAAAATGACCAAAAGTTATGACTTTTTCTGACAGGTGGAAACTGAGTTAGAATTAAAATATTCTGTTTTCTCCTGTTATTTTTAATTTAAAGTGGGAAAAAAAGCCTTCATGAACCAAAATGAGTTATTTTACATCACAGCTGTATTCCATTTTGGGACCTTTTTAAGGAGTGTATATCTGTTCTAAAAAAGCAAGTAGATTGCAAATTATTTTCTAAAGGTTGATAAGGAAAAGGCCTCTTTAATCATCATCATCAATCACATCATATGTGTCAGGGCAGTTTACTTTGTGCACATTAATTTGCCATAAATGGATAGTGTGCTACCTATTCCTGTCTATTACTGACATGCTATAAGTTCTTTTCAGTATTCAGATACCGCCCTACTCTCTTTCAATCAGTAACCATATTTACCTCCCTCTTTTGCTCTATGACTATGCCTCTCTCTTTTTCTTTCTCACTCTTTTTCTGCTCAAGGTTTCTCATTAGCTTGGTCTCAGGAAGCTTTTCATCATCTGAATGAAGCATGGTGACGGTACAGTGGACCAAGCTGTGCTATCCCTGCCTCCTTCACACACTCGTCACCAAGCAACTGGACACGAAATATCCCCCCATCCCCCCTTTGGCTGCCCAATTGCTTTCAGGGATCTGCCGATGGACAAGCTTTTGTTCTATTCTTCAGAAGTAATTGGAAAGAGTTTAAGCTTTGTTAAGTTATAATTTACCTTCTCTGGCTGTCCCGTCGAGCATCTCACTGCGTAATTGACCGGGGCAGTTCTGTGGGGGATTTGCAGAATCAGGACTGAAGTAGTTCGCCTCCCCTCTAGTAAAAAAGAGAGTGTGTGAAAGAGAGGATTGTGAGGAGAAATGCAGCACTTGAATAGATGCGGATGGCTAATCGCAGGAGTGTTTAAGTGTTTGTGCAGGGTTAAACTGCTGCCTGATTTGGTGGATGGACTAGGCTGCTTTTCTGCAGAATAGCTTGCAGTTTATGATCTAATCAAGGCAGTGAATTTGGTGGAGGGTCTGCTAAATGCATTAGATTCTGAAGACTGGGTTAGATGCAAAAGTTAATTTGGATGGGATCTGTTGATTGAGTGTTGATTTGCATGACTAAGTTTGTTGTAGTAGTGAATTGGGTGGTCAGGGTTGGTTATGGTTTAGAATTTGATGGTCAAGGGTGTTTCAGACAGTGAATTCATCATTACATTTGGGAAATGCCTGGGTTGGTGGAGGCGAACTTTGATGGCTAAGGTGAGCTCATATGATGAATTTGATGAGGAAAGATGGTGGAGATGAAAGATGGTGGTCAGATCTGTTCAAGACCATGCATTTGATCAGGTTTGGTTGTGGTGGTGAGGTTAGTGGTGTAGGTTAGTGGAGGCAGTTGAATATAGTTTGTGTTAAATGAATTACATGGCATATTTTGATTGAGGAAGAGTACTTATTTTTTTTTTTTTTTTGGTTTGTTAGGGTATACACATGATGGTTATCGTTGCTGAGGCTGTGAGTTTGATGATTTGGTTTGGTTGAAGTGTTAAATTTGGCCTGAGTTGGTTGGGTTGATGAATTTTATGGTCTGTGTTGGTTGAGGCAGTGAATTTGATGGTCAGAGCTGGTTGAATCACTGAATTAAATGGTCTGGGATGATTGAGTCAAGAGATTTAAAGGTTGGTTTATGCAGTTAATTTAATGGTTGGGACGGTTGAGACAATTAACTTTATAGTCTTTATAGGCATTTTAGCTTAGTTTTGTTGTGTCTATTAGCACTGTGAAAATGGGCCAGAAAAGACATTTGACTTATTCTTCTTAAAAACACTTGAACCATAATTTTCTTTCTACAGACAAAATATGAAGTGTGGGGCTTTTCACCTGCTCAGTGCTCTGAGTTTGTTACCTTTTTTCTGGCTCTGATTCCTAGCCAATTTTCTTTAATTCTAGTGACAGAGCTACAGCTAATTAGCTTTAGGACAATACTCATTGGCTGTTGAGTGTTCTGCAGCACTTATGTGTGTATGTCCAGTTCTGTATACTCCAATCCAGTCTAACACAAAGCAAGATAAAAATCAAAGTGTGGAAAAACTTTGGTGAAAATGAGGCTAGCGCTAAAGACAGTGGCAGAGATGTCTAACAGGCTGATTACTAACATAAAGCACTCTCCCACACCAAAGAACACTATTGGTACACACACATGCACACCAACTCCCCAGCAGGTTGTGAAGGTTCTCATGAAGCAGCCAGCCATATGAATGCTGCTTTTTTCATAATCAAATATTGATATTTCACCAGCAAATTATTATTATTTTTTTATTTGGTTATAAATACATTGCCATTTTTTAAATATTTATTGACATCATAATTGTCTTCAGTTAATGAAACATTATTTTCTTGATTTAATCATTTTAATCACTTCAAAATTTATAAAAGAAAAGATGGAGCTAAAAGGAAAATAATATGAAAATGAGCAGGCTGTTAACCTTACATTGTGCAGTACAATATCTCAAGCTGTCATTGCAGAGTTTGAAACAGATGTTTCAAATCAGATTTGCTGTGTTGACTGGCCAATAACAAATGTCTGTACAGGGCTTTACCTATTAGCTAGTCAATGCCAGCCTGGACCAATACATAGACATCAAAGCACAGGCAATTGTGAAAAGAGTGGGGGAAGGTGTCGCTTTTTTGTCTGTCTCACTTGTTCTCCCTCTTGTTCTCTTTTTCTTTCTCTTGCTCTTCCCTCCTGTTCTCTCCTCTCAATGTTTATATTTTCTTCCATTTTCTGTTTCCCTGCAAATTGACTCTCAGCTTGTCAGTCAATTGCAAATATCCATTGTCTTTGTCTGAAGTGATGTCCTAACCCTTATCCCTTCACCTCTTTCTGTCTAGCTGCCAGCATAATACCATTAAGCTGACACTGGACCTACAGTATAGGCTGAACATCATAGTGAATCAGTGTGTTAGAGCAAAGGGGATGAGAGAAATGTTCATTAGGGTTGTACAGAGTAGGCAAAGCCTTCAGTTTCTTTGTAAGGACTCTCTTTTTCTCCACGGAAAACTGTAAAAAAAATGAGGTTTAGTGTGTATCTGAAAACCAGCCTGTTGTGAATAAGTAATCAGACGTAAAAAAAAATTGATCTTATTATTGGGTCATGGATTAATTTTACCAGTTTCCAAGATCTTAACAAGGGACTATTTAGGCCTGTATATTAGCCACTGTGGAATAAAATGTAATAGTCAATTTCCTTGTTCCAGTAGGTTAATTACCCATTTAAAGATATACCGGGTCATGTTTCTATGCTATGCTCCTAAGCAGTATATTACTGGCCCACATCCAGACATATGGATGATAAACTATATGGTGAAAACTCTCCAGTGTTTCTTGTAAAATAATGATTATTAATAGGTAGTTTGGTCCTCCGTTGCTCAAGTTCTGTTCTGGCAGGGCTTTCATGAGATGTTGTTACATTTCTGCGTCGTTTAGATTGCATTGAGCCCTGAGAACATATCAGGTAAAGTCAGGTAAAGAAGATGGATGATTAGCTCTATTTAGTGCTGGGCAATATGAGCGCAAATCAATATTACGATTAATTGTAAATTTTTCCACAATTGCGATGAATAAACAATTATTTTGTTTTTTCACCCTAATAGTTCAGTGACGGGGCTTGCACTGTAAATATGCTCCAGTATTAAATATGGGAATGTTTTTCTAATTTTGCTGGGAGGTTGTTTCTCTCTTGTTTTTGAGCACTGATTATATTTTAGTGTGTGATTATGCTTTGGTCGCTGAAACAGTTTTTCTCAGCGTTCACATTTTACTTTTTGTTCAGTGTCGTCTTAATTAAAGTCAAAACACAGCACGTCCAAACCACAGACGCTGTGTTTTTCTTTGGTACTAGCTACTCAAGTTGCTCGGTCAGCCTCAGTGTTTAGGTTGTTTCCAAGTGGCAGACAGGGGCAGAATTCTGTGACTACAGCTTGCTAGCATGGTTTTAAAAGGAAAATACATGAACACACAGTGGGGAAATAACAGAATAGCAATAAAAAAAAGTTAAAAATAATTGATATAATCGATATACACAAGATTATGTTGGTTTGGAAGTTCTGAATGTCGATTTTGATTAATTTTTGACTAATTGCCTTGCCCTAGATCTGGATTACAAACTCCATTTTAACTCCAATTCAGACAATCCCTTTTTAGTAAATTACTTTACAAACATTTGAACATAATATATGTGGCTATAGATCATAGTATGGTCAACAATACAATTCAATTTTGCCTTAAGGCCAAATGTAGTTGATTAGCTAAGATATGACTTGTGTCCAGAGTTTGCATCTTTAGATTTGAGTTCTGAGTGTAATATAGATGCAATTCAAAATCCTACCAGCTTTTAAGCAGCCTCAGTGTGAGGCTCCTTTCTTTACAATACTTGCCATTCCTATCTCCACTACTTCTGCCTTGCGCTGTGAATACTCATTTTCAGTCCCTTTTGCTTCTTTCCTGTCCCTCACTCCCTCCTCCTCTCCTTTTCCTTTCTGCCAGCATTTTCCCTCTCTCTGTCTCGCTCTTTTTCTGTGAGATTGCCAGTTTTCAAGTATAATATTATGATATGGCTGCACTACTCTCTATGGGTGTTTGAAGCTGTGCTCTCCCGCTGCTTGATAATGTGCCTCATGTCCTCCTCAATCCCTGGATAAGTGCTGGCTCATTCATCCCCAGTTCTCCACTGTCAAAAGATAAGTAGCATAACAACATATACAGGTACCTGGGTATGGTTTTGCAGCAGCACTGCATTTTATAGCTAGGGTGAGCGATGTGGCCTCTGGGTTATTACACCTCATTTTTCAGGATCTGGGTAAATCCATATGATATCACAAAAGACATGATAAAATTTCCTAAATTGTTCTTAGCTCTGACCTATAGAAGGGCTTCTGTAAAAATTCATAAAAACAGCAAAACTGCTTCTGGTGCCATATATAATAGAACAAATGTAATCAAACTTTCTTTAACTGGTTAATTTAAAGAAAAAAAGCAGCATATGACAATAAAATCTTCCCCTCTTTTTTGTACATATGAACAGAACACTTGCTCCTGGTTTGGAGATTTTTCACCTCATCCATGGGCCCATAAGCAGCTTAAATTCCATCATGCTACATTTCGCATTTGGCACTAATTTAAAATTATTATTGTTATGGATATCAAATAAACTAATAAATAAAATAATATGTCAGAGTGTGAAAATAAAATAATTTTTCGTGACATGTTATGAGTTGTTTACATATCTCAATTCACCTTTGAATACATTTGTTGTACAATCATTGCTTTTAAAGATTCATGTGCACATGTTCTATTATGTCCAAAAAAACATTAACCCCTCCAAATTCCAAATTCATGTTTTGCTGATTGTCCACAGCTCCGGTTTCATCCCACAGTCCAAAAACACATGTTGGTAGGTGGATTGGTGATCCACAACACTCCAAAGGTGTGTGAGTAATTGTGTGAGTGTGTGTTGCCTTGCGAAGGACTGGCACCCCTTCCAATGTGTGATTCCCGATAGGCTCCAGTCCCACCGAGCGATCCTCAACTGGATAAGTGGTTACAGGCAATGAATGAACAAATGAATGCTTTTCTACAGTGATTTTCCAGAGACACACCTCTGCACATTTTAATGCACAATTACTGTTTATTTAATTAATTAAACAACAAAATTTTTATATATGTTAAACTTAGCATATAAATAGAAATAATTTGCTAATTTATTTTGCAAAGCATTTTAGCATCACTATCTTTACTGAAAACCTATTTTAGGGTACAGGAAACATCTAATTACATATAGTGGCTGTTTCTTGACACTTACACATTTTATTTACAGCTGTGCTCTTCTAAAGACCCTTCCACTGAACAATCTCTTAAAGGGTAACTACAACCCCCAGCTTTGTCTAACTCTGCATCTGATTGAAAAACATGAGTGGCACTATATAATGTTTGGGGCTCTGCTGTGTTGTTTGTTTCAGTTCCATAATGACAAATAAATGGCCATGTGGCGAGGAGACCAAAGCACTACAGTGGAATGGTGTGAGAAAATGCGTAAGTCTATGCTGCAGTACGAGCACTGCATGAAGAGAGTGTCATTAGGGGGAGGGAACAGTGGCTCGATAATTTACATACTGTGACGTGGTGATGTTTTTCAAGATGCAGCTACGTCATTCACATTTACAGCAGTGTTGAGCCTGACAAGCACTGCCATTGCAGAACTGTCTACAATATTTTTTATTGCTTAAAAAATATATATGCAATTCTGGTATATTTTATTATTAAAAAGCAATACATTTCAGCATGACAACAGGTCTAAATGTGTAGTTGTGTAATGATTCTACCATAGCACTGCACCAAGGAACCCTTTTTGACCTGTTTAATTTTTTATGAGTGACACCAGGGAACACAACACTGTTGTGGTATCAAAGAGGAAAATGGTATCAGTATTCAATAACAGAACAGTCACCATGTATCAAAGAGAAAGTCTGATGGAGGTAGAGTTGGATTGTACAAAAATGAATCTGTTCAGGTCAGTGACCTAGAAGCATCTGACAGTCTTCTTTGTGTTATTTGTATTTCTATGAATAGAAACCTCAACCTGCATTTCTCTCTTTTCCCAGAAAGGCAGTTTGTTTGGCATCTGTGCCTACAAAAAAAATAAATAAATAAGAAAAATAAGACATGAGTCAGGCACACTCGAAGCATCAGATTTGCCAGCTTTGTGAGGAGACATCAGCTGTGACAGTGACACGCGTTTCTTCCTGCTTGTTCCAGGACAAACAAATTACACATTGATTTATGTGGAGCTTGGCGATCTGGACAATGGTGTTTCAGCACGTCTGAGCAGATAGTTTCAGTGGCCTTTTGAGCAGAGGTGCATTCACCTAGATGAGTGGTGGAGCTCTGCAGACCAGCTCTCTGCTGTAGTTTCAGCCCAATTAAATATAAGGATGCACCATAATATTGATGCCATGTCAGCTGGTGGGTAATTGCTTAAAATTGATGGTTTTCTTTATTGCTGCTGCAGTGTAACGTAGTGCAGCCAGAGGCTGTAAGCTGCTATTGCGAGTTAGTGCTAGTTTCCATGAGGCATCGCCATTGAAAGCAGATGAAACAACAAAAGGGCAAATCCCTCCTCAAAGACCAAACACATGGAGAACAATATAGACACTACACTACTACTAATCAGAGAATGCCATGCTAAAAAATGCATGCATGGATGCATGTAAGGCTTCAGTATCAGTATCACTAAAACTAGGAATTCATATTGTTGTGTGACCCCAATGCCAATATTAGAAAATACAAAATATATGATGACAAAAACCAGTAGTCGGATCAGGTATGATGGCGAATGATTACTTCTGGATCACAGATGCCCTCCAATTCATCAGCTGATGCTTGGCATTGTGCATGGTGTTCTTGGAGCTCATGTGCAGCTCCTTCAGAGAATCTGTTAGTCAGTGTTTCTGTATTGAGATGGATTTAGAAATTAACTTGCTTTTGTTCTCTCTGACGTCTACCACAAGCAGTAAATTTCCAATTTTGGTAGATTTCGTTGTTCCGTCACATTTCTGTGTCTTTCACTCTGCCGTTTTAATAAAGGGTGAGCTGAAATGCTGTTGATTGACAGTCTCTGGTGAGGGGAAGGCCGAGCAGCTGTCACTCACAGCTCTTCCTTGCTTTTCCCTGCAGCTCACAGCTAATGTGAACACGAGGTGCAGTATTTTCAATTCCGCTTGGACCTCAGCTCTTTGAGGTGTGCCCAGTTTCCTTGTGCATTTACAGTTGTGTTCAAAATACGGATTAGACATAAAGATATCTCATCCTGTCAAGTGCAGCTGACATGACCAGATATCTCAAGCAGAACTCAGAAAAGGCATGAAAAACAAGTAAGTTCTTATTCCCAAGCACTCGCAAGAGGTTCATGTAGCCAAGCCAAAACCCAGCATGCCACACTTCATCTGACTAAATTAGCAGGCCACTAAAACTTACATAGCCTTAAAACTTATTGAAAAATGTGCTTATCTTTTTTTTTTCTTCTTCTTCCTTGAGATTATTTGCAAGCCCGAATTCTAGGGTTTCCTCAGAACCTGTAAAATGCAGTTTATATCACATACAAATGAGCAAATCATCCTGTTGAATTCATGATTGTTGAAGTCAGTGGCATTGACCTTGACCATGGATTCCAGCCGTCTGGCTGTGGGTTTGCGTAAGGGCTATTGTGAGGGAGGCTTGTGTAGGCAATGGTAGGTGTTATTTTGGAGGGGGGGGGTTGGTAATGAATTCTGCCTTGGTCTGAATGTCTCCAGACCACCCCTGCCTTTTTCGAACAAACAAATGAAAAGGGGGCCACAGGTCCCTCCCCAGACGGAGAATGTGGGATTTAGGGCTCACTGGGGGGAATTCCACAGTAATGGAGGTCAGAGGCGAGAGAAGCAGGGTCAAAGGAAAGGCCACAGGTCACACTGAGACGGAACAAATTTTCCCCGACCAGGTTTTGGGGCTTTTAATTTCTGTTGGTGTACGTATATATGAGGGTGTGGGTATGTGTTTGTGCCCACCCTTCATGCAGCTATAGGGCTCTCCATGCATTCCTTTGGTGGAATTGTCCTTCTGGTGTTTGACCTTTACTCTCAAAAGAGTTTAATTGATGAAGAGTGGGCATGTGTGTGTGAGTGTGTGTGTGTGTGTGTGTGTGTGTGTGTGTGTGTGTGTGTGTGTGTGTGTGTGTGTTACTACCATACCACCATCTTGCTTTCTGCTGTGCCCACGTTCGTGTGTGTGTGTGTGTGTGTGTGTTTATTCACATAGAGTAACGGGAGGTGAATCTTTGACATTTGAGAGAGGTCTACCTGCTGCCCCTGTCACCGTGCTCCACTACACTTAACAGCTCCTTAACCACAGCCAGCATAGTTAAACCTGCTTTATGGGGTCCGGACTATCCACCAGTAAAAACACCCTCTTCCTGTCCACCCTTCCCCCAACCTCTACCCCTCTATTGCTGGATGTTTTGAAGGAGCAGTGAGATTGGTCTAGACATGTGACAGAGCTGTTAAAAACTGTTGTCCATTTTAAGAGTTACAGTGTGAGGTAGGGAGAACCAGATTTAGTACCAGGGTCCAGCACTATTTGGTGATTGGCTTGCTCAAACATACTGAGAAATTAATCTCATAACCAATTGTATTTGGGCAGGGTAATCACCAGTCTGTACTGGATTAAATCCCTCAAGGACTGGAGATGGACATCATTGTATACATGTAATTGTAGGATTAGGATTCTGGACACTTGAGTATTCTGTAGGGATGAGCATTCTGACACATTTAAATATTCACATATAAAATATTTGATATGTTTTAAACTTACTTTGACTGAAATGTTTTGTCCTTTTTGTCATTTTCACTTGAAAGGTTAACTATAAGCTGTTTCCAACTGAAACATTTTAGGGGGCACTGAAATGTTGGCCTCTTAGTTGACAGGTTGTAATGTGCTGGCGCCTACGGCCTTGGATGTTTGGTGCAAGGTCTTAGGGAGAGTGTACAAGATCCAGTGTGTACTGTATCAGTTGTAGGGGTTGTTGTGCAAGCTGTTAAGTACAGTCATATCTGTAGGGCAGGAGTGTCTTATTCCTGTTGTGAAAGAACAAAGTCAAGCACAGTACGTGAAGGTCCTTGCTTAAACCCATCTACATTGTATCTAACTGCTAGGAATCTTGTCTCTCTGGTAACTAGCCACTGTGTTCGAGCTGTGTGTTATGCATGGAACTCACCATACTGTGCTGAAACAAACTCCTCCAGGACCAGAGCTGGACAATCCCCCCACCCCACCCCCGCCTCCAACCACACCCCCTTGCAAGCTGCAGGATCTATTTTGCTAGTTTCTATGTGTGGAATTGTGTTGGGTGTTGGTTGTCACTCAGGCAGCCAGTTTCTCCTCTCCCTGCTGACACATAAGCTGACCCACTCGCCTGGCCCCAGCCCCCTTTTGTCATCTCTTGCTTGTCTCTTCTCCCTCTGCCACTTTTCCCTCCTCCACCCTCATTCTCTCTCCATCTCTGTCTTTCAGTCAGCAATGGCAGGGTCATAGGTTGGCCAGGACGTCAAAGGGGGAGGGTAGGCGTGACCTTTCTGTGTGCATTGGGGCATAATGCACCCCCTGCTTTCCAGCCTTTCCCCATGCACTTCTCCCCTCCCTTTGCTCTCTTGCTCTTTCTCTCTCATTTCCCAGCCCCATCAGATGCCCATCCTCCCCTCCCCTCTCTTGGCCCCCAGGGGCCGCTGGCAGTGACCTTGGCTTTGGCTATGAACAAATGAAATCTCCCAGGCTCTGTGTCTGTCCCTAAACACCAGGCGTCAACGTTCCACAGTAATGCAAAAACACACAAACACACACACACACACATATACACACACACCCCAGGAAGAGGTATAGACTGGGCATTGGGATGTTTGAGAATATTCCCAGTGGGTCATTGAATTTTTTTAAACAGCACATATCCCTCTCTCTTTCTCTCTGCAACCACCCTCCTCCCCACCCCACCCCATTTCGGTCTCCAATTAGCTACATCCTTTTAGCTTAGTCAACCTGTTAGTGGCTGCTAATAACAATTTGCCAGAGTAATATCTTAGCTACCTACAGTGCTGCTGATTCTCACTGTTTATAGTGTAACAAATACTTTTTCTATCTAAAATATTTCTGATTTTGTGAAATTCATTCATAAAAAAAATTGTTTTCCTAAAATCTTTACAAACACTGTCATTGTGTTTTTACCATTAAAGTTATACCTTTTGTATTTTTACTCAGGATACATATTAGTATTGTTTTTTAACGCTTCTTATGGTTCATTGACTTTATGTAACTACTCTTTGGGGGTTTAGTATTCTTTTCTTAATAGTATATTTTTCTGGTGTTTTCACATGTGACATTTTGTATTTTCCAATAGAAAAATACTAATATTATTTATTTGTGATGCCTGATGAGCCCAGCCCGTGTAATATCACTGACAGGGATATTTCAGAATTAGTTTTAAGTATAAAAATCAGCCATTTCATTATGAACATTTGTGATTTTGTTGACTGATCACTTTAGTTGTAATCCACACTCTCCTAGAATAAAGGCTTGATTTGTCATGCTGTCAGCAACGATCTGTTTCAGTGGTTTCGTGTTTCACCAAGCTGGAGCTGAGAGCTTGGCCAACGAGGGTAAATCCTCTTTCAAGCACAAAGGCATAGCCTCACGCGTATCGCCCCCGGCAGAACGCAGCCCTTTTCTTATGGATGACATCACCATCCAACCAGATTTTTTCTTTTTTTTTTGTTCCAGCTTTATTAAGACGGTTAACTTGAGATCTTTACAATCAGCATGTCCTAACACTGGCTCTTGTACTAAGCGTATCCTTCTCTTGCCCGGCTGAGAAATCCTCCATTGTTGCTAAACATCTTTGTTCTGATGAATTAGTAGGTGACGAACGGACCGTGTCTGATACAAAGACAAACAAGAGAGAGTGGAGATGGGAGGAGGGAGGAGAGGGAGGGGAGGGGTATTTTCCCCATTTGCTTGAAACATTTCTTTGATTGGATTCTTTGTCACGTGGGGATAATGCACCTGAAGTGGACGCAGAGGGTTAAAAGCCCCGGCAGAATGTGGAGCGGGCCGCCTGGGGCCCGAAAACGGAATTCCACAGGAACCAATTAGATGGAGCTGCCGGGGTTGGAATGTGAGCAGGGGATGCTGGGAAGGGCACAACAGTCCCGTTTCATCTGCACCGCCTCAACTGGACTTCTGTGTGTGTGTGTCTGTGTGTGTGTGTGTGTGTGTGTGTGTGTGTGTGTGTGTGTGTTTGTGTGTGTGTGTATTTACGTTTATGAGAGGTGACAGTATGGGGGCAGTTAGCATTATTTGTGCTAGAGATTTTATTTTTGTGCTGATGATTCTTTTTTTCCATGATGTGCCCGTAATTTGCTTTTGTCTGGTTCCATTACCTCCTAACACACACCGCATGATGAAAAAGCCTTCTCGTTATTTTCCAGAGGCGGCACAACATGGATTGGATGGGCGGAGAGCTGAAAGAGTGCGTAGTGGTCTTTGGCAAAGGGAGATGAAAGAAAGAAATAAAAGAAAGATAGGATGGAAGAAGGGAGGAGGGAGAGAATGAGGGAGTGTGCAGACGATTGAAATTAAACTGCCATGTGTTGGTGGTCTTAGATGCTTTCAGGGCCTCTATTGCTGTGCTGATCATGGACCTTGAACCTGGAAGGAGGTTTCCATTCCTTCACGCTCCTGAGACCTATTGACCTCAACGCTTCTGTTTACATATATTTTCAAAAGCATCCAGACACCTCTTCTAATTAATGAATTCAGTTACTTTAAGGCGCACCCATTATGGACACAGGCATTCAATAACCCACACCAATAGATTGTCAGAATCTGAAGTGGCCATCAAGTCTGTATTCTTAAAATGACCACTGCACAGAGAATTTAAAACCTTCCAGCTCTCATCTGTAGAGCAGTGTAACTGCCTGGAGTAATAGAGCACCATCATTTATAATGAGATGGAATAGAGTTTGCAATCTACAACTAATCATCCAACAGCCTGATGTGTTGTATGTAAGTACACTTTAAACCAGCTCATCATTAGAAGCCTACCCCATGCAGTGGACCTCTCATAGTCAAAGGGAGGTCTGAGAGCAAACATCATAATAATTAGAACAAATCACAGCCAGGGGAAGATCTAAGAATAAACAATGCATTATTTAAGACCAATCAGAGAAGAAGATGTTGTTTCGCTTGTAGTGGCTTGAAGCTTTCCCAGAGATACACAAACTGTTACTGCAGTAAATTATGCAAAACTCTCTATTAATCTCCTTGGTTTCAGTCGATATGTTGAAATAGCAGGTGTGGACAAAGTGTACAGACATTTGGACACCATATAGTCAAACGTTTGAAGACATCTCCTAGCCCAGATATCTGAAATCATCTGTGTCAGTTTGGGTTAAGCCCCACTTAGCTCAATAATAGCCACATTAATTCCGGAAATGATTTTCACCTAATGTTGGATCATTTTTGTGGAGATATCTTGGCTTTTAGTTCCCCAAAAATGAGGTCCGGTTAGTGAAGTCAGGTACTGATGTTTGATGATTAGTTTTGGATCACAAACACCACTACAACTCATCCCAGTGGAATTGGACTGTCCTCCATTACTCTAAAGACTGCAGTTCCACTGTTCAACAGCTTAGTATTGGGGGCGCTTATTACCCTTATAGATGATGTTTGGCCTTGGGTACCTTAGGCACAAGTGTGTGATTACAAACTGCAGTTGATTGCTATGTAGCAGAAACCACTCACTAGAAGAGGTATCTACAAATATGTGGGCTCTTTTATATCTTGAAATTGAAGGTAACTTTTAAAATTTGATCCTTGAATGCTCACACCTGTTTAAAATGTTAAGTCTCCGGTGTATTATAGGAACATATCATGAACGTGTAAGGATGAATGGATCAATAGAAATTGTACAAAGATATAGTACATTATTAGTCTGATATGAAGTAATGTTGTCTTCATAGGAGAGGATGCATTTGGAACCGTCAGAATTGCATTAATTGATTGATTAATAATCAATAATCTGTTGATTTTTCTCCAGTTAATTGATTAGTTGGTTTATTTAAAAATGTATATAAAGACACAATCAGTATATAAAGCTAAGCCATTTAAGGTGGAACGTAGGAGGGCCAGAATATTACCAAGCACATTTTAAGGTGGAGAAATGCTCAGAAGGTCTTCACAGTTTAAGGTGGGAGTGTGGAACATAGCACTGAATTGTGAGAGCCTGAACCATAATAGATGGATGGAGAGTTTGCAATACCTATTTGCACAAGACCTGTTCTTTGTCATTAAAAATGAAATCAAATGACTGAACCATGTGGTAATTCACAGGTCGGTAGACAGCGCTTCAGCAGTATAATGCCTCACTTTCTGTATTAGATAGAAAGCAGTTTTCATGACATGGGGTGGTTACTGGCCCTTTCCTTTGCATTTCCTGCAATCAAGCTTTTCTCTGATAACTGGTTGCTCCCTCTGTTTGGATGGAGAGTGCTGAGCTTGCACCTTCTGCCTTCCTGCTCTGTAATTTTGCCATGAATTTTTCTATGAGATCCTCAGCAATTCTTTTATCAGCTGCCGGTAGAGGTGCCAGAGGCAGTCTTACTCCAGGAGGAAGATTGGTTATGATCCTGGGCTGGGTGCTTGACCTACATGCACCTCAAGCCAGGGAGGGCTTGGGGAAAGTGGCTGTAGTTGGGTAAGGAGAAAGTAACCCAGTTCTCCCCCAATCACATGATTCTTCCAATCTAGGAGGGTGAAGGATAGAATGTTACGTTCAAGACATATGAAGTCAGCAATGACATTTTTAACTTAATTTAATTTTTAATTGTAACTGTGATTAACAATTTTATTGGAGAAGAATGTTACCACGCACAGTTCTGTTATTTTAATTTTAAACACATTAAATACATTTTCTTTATGGGGAAACAATTATTGCACCGGTTCTGTTTATCTGAGTTTAACATAGAAAAAAACATATATGTGATACGTATGTTATATGTATTCATTCATTTACCCAGTTCATGGTCAAGGCAGGTCCAGAATCTAATGAATACACAACCCAAAAAAGCTATTTGACCAGGGACAACCACACATTTGCAACCTTAACGCATACTCAGCAATTTTTCTCACACACAGGTAATACTTTGGTGGGATGCCAAAGAATATAGACACCTGCCTAAATATGTTTCGTTTTCCATTAAAAATGTTTAGATTTTTTTTATGAATTAACAGAACACACTTTGACCCTGTTGACATTAATTTGGATGATGTATAAATACAGCTTGAGCTGTTTTTTTGACAGCAGTTTTGAGCTAAATGCTTGCTTTAGCTGCATGTGATAACAAGCTGATGAAGAAATAGGAAAAGCATTCAGAACAGTAAAATAAATCAAGTTTGGCTTAAACAAAATATGATCTACTGAGTACATAGATGCATTTGCAGATGATGTTTGGTGTGTATGTTCAGAGGGATATTCGGCACACAACATCGAATATGCCATTATGCTGGAAAGGTCCACTTTATGAGTTTAAGGTGTAATTTTAAGGTAAGGCTTTAATAGTTTAAGCATAGCTGAGCATGTCTCGGATATCCTATTCATTGTGCTTGGATGAGAACACTAACTAGCCTATTCTGTTATGATAACCAACAGACAGTCACGTTGACTAGCAGTGCACTGGGGAAGGGGGAGGGCCAGCCTACCCCATATAATTATATAATATATATTTATGCATCGAGATTATTTCACAGCATGTCTCATCTCTTATTTTGACATGTAAATAAGTAAATGTAATTAGTGAATGAATGTGTGTTGGTGACAGTTATTGTTTGGTTATAATGTACATTATAGGTGATTATATGATTTGTTTTGTGTGGGTTTAGTCATATGCTGATGTAGGCTATGAATGGCACATAATATGGGAAGAAAGAATCTCTCTGAAAGGACTGCTACCTTTACATAAAAGCATTTGAAAGCATGGCTGAATAAAAGGTTGATTTGTATCCATATAATGGTCTGATCTTGTGCAAATGGAGCTGTGTATTGACATTGCTGTGGGTTGGTGCTCTTGGCCTTGAAAAATAGAGTACCAATTCTGTATTCAAAGGTTCAGAGAGGTTTTCTTTATTGTCACTTTTAAGGCATAGAGTCAACATGTGTGCACCATTACATTTCATCATCCAGAAGTACAAAACAACACCTGCTTAAAGAAAGTGTCCTTGCCAAATGGATAGAAAAAGATAGGACAAACGGAACATGAGTTATAAGAGACAAGTTCATGGAGAGTAAAATAAAGTTCAAGCTTGGTGTAAATGATCAGCATCCTGGCTTTTTAGGCAGTGTAACTCAGGAATGAGCCACAGTGGTGGGAAAATGTACTGTATCTGAGTTTCCTGTAGAGATATGTAAGGCCACAGTTTACAGTCTACTAAGCTTCTTTGTGCAAGCAAATATTCTGTTTCTGAATTGGTCTACATGAATTGATTGTAATGAATAAAACTGTTTTTAATCAGGCTAATGTAAGAAATTTAAATGTAAATGTTTCAAATTAATCACCACTAGATTTGCACTGCAGAAATAACCTCCGGTTAGCACATGTAATTGACTGCCACTAATATATATCTTGTCTCCTTAGTTTACAATAACCATTTAGGAAAGTATTGTTTTCATTATCTACACTGGCTTTGAACTGATTTTAGTTTTTAGTAAACCAATTCTTCTCTGCAGGCAATGTACTGCTGGTCATATGTTTATTATTATTATGTTTGCTTATTCAGACTATAGTTCAAGTCAATAACTAAAAAGAGGACATATTATATCTCCTTTTAAACACATTAGAATATGTCTATGGGCTGTACAAAACATGTTCATGAAGTTCTTAGCACAAAATCACTCTCACATAAAGAGATATTTCCAATTCTATTCTTGCCAGTTCCAATCCCTTTCAGAATGAGTGTTTAAGGGCTCTGTCACTTTTATGCAAATAAGCTGCTGCTGGTCACACACCACCCAGACTGCATTTGCCTGATTCGGTAACAGCTGCAGTCCTTCAGGTGTTTAACGAAAACTTCAAATATGCCGGTGTTAGTGTGACTATGTAAATATAGCGTCAGCATTTAAGGTGGAACTGAACTTTTGAAGAACTCAGCTTAGCACTTGGAAATAATTACGTCTTTTTTTAATGTGGTATGAAATAGTAAGCAATTTTTAGACTGCACTAGTATGTTTGGGGACATTTAAACAAGTACTACACAGTATAAAAACATCAGCATATGTTCACTTTTCAGCTTCAAAGTTTGGTTCACTGGTTTGGTTCACTGAGCCATTGTGAGGCTTTTCGGGTCGTGGAGAGCAGCTGCGCAGTGCATGCCACCTTGCGGCTATATACATAGACTATCATTTATTAAAAATCCAACTTCAAGAAGAGCAGTCACAGGTTTACCTCGCAGCTGTTCCCGAAGCTCACTCTTGTTGAGTGTTTTTTATTCCTCTTTTCATTTCCTGAAGGATAGTTTCTCTTCATCTTCTGATTATTTACAACTCTCCCTAACTTGGGATGAGGGGGGCCATCAGTAATAGGCCGGATCATGCGTAGTGACTGTATAGGGCGGTCCGGCTCTGCCTGCACAAACACCTTCATATATGCCAGGATGGTTCAATGCAAATTTGCCTTGTGTGACGCTACAGTAAGGGAGCCCTCCAAATGGCTCGTAGAAGCATATGACACAAAACTCTCTGAGCATATGACTCAGATAACGAATGGATGTTTTTTTTTTTTTTGCACTTGGAGTGTTTATAGCAGTAGAGACCCAAGTGGAAATACAATAGCATTTAAAAGTTGCACTACAAAGAGTTTTGCATAATATGTCCCTTTTAATATTGTTTGCTTGTTTTTATTAAATAATAAAATATGACTGACAAGTGATATTTTCCTAGTAATGTGTGTTCTTTTATTAAAAATATATCTCAGTGATTCCGGGTAGGCTCTGGACCTACCGTGACCCTGAAATGGATAAATGGTTACAGACAATGAATGATTTAATTAATTAATGATACAGCCATATGCAGACATTGATTAGTAGAAAAGATGAGATACAACGACAATAATACCAACTTTTCAAGTTTTAAAGGGTTCAGACACTTACAAAACAATATCATAAGACGTCATAAATAATTATCCTCTCATGATATATGTAGTTGGTAAGTGTTAATGAACTACAGACCATATTCATGTTCAGAACTGCATATTATTGTTTAAAAATACTGATTTTCTTATTGCTCACCTTTAGCCAGATGTAGTAACCTTAACACATTTTTTATACTGTGAACATATTTATTTCTCATTGACAGGAACATTTGATTGACTGTTCTGTGTTTCTCACATTGGAAGGACATACAGACTGCTTTGCCTGAAAAATTGAGTGACTGAATTGTGTGAGTGTGTGTGTACTAGTGTGTTTGCATGTCACTCATATATCATATTTTTCCTCCCAAGCCCAGAGGGCTGTGTGATATGTCTTTGGCTTCCCAAGGGAGAGTGGTTTTGCAAGGGCAGGCCTGGTCCTGTGCTTTGTGTATGTGTGTTTGTGTGTGTGTGAGTGGGCTGGGCACATTTACATTAGCATGAATTCATATGGATTAGATGGTAGGCTAGGGGGTGGGGCTACAGGTCGACCCTAGAGATGATTTCCCTGGTGCCCTCAATCAGCAGGAGGGGGCCTGGGTGGAGAGGGGGAAAATAAGGGATGGGAAAGAAAAAAGAAAATAAGAGAAAAGCTGCCAAACCAGCTGTCTATAAGAGATGTTGATTGAAGAGAGGAGGGAGGAAGAAAAAGGAGGGGGTCACAGGGCTAGGCCCCCTTGATTGCCCTCACATAACATACACACACCTACAATCAGAGCCCAATTTAACAACAGTGGCATAGTGCACAAATGCTCAGGTACTGATCTTATTGCTGTCTTTTTATTTGCAGACCGAATCTTTTCAGCTGCAGCATTCAGCACAAATGGCATCATGTTTACATCCCACTGACCCTGTTTGGCATGGCATGTGTGATATTTCTGCAGTGTGTGAAGACACCAAAGAGTGGCTTGTCACTTTGTGCCTGGTGGTAGGTGATTGATGTAACTGGATCACTTACTGAACGATTTGGGACAAAGGAACATTGTGTGTCTTGTAGTTTCACACATTATTTCATTTTTAAATTTTTTATTTTTTTTTGGTTACCATAACATTGTCCATTGGTTTAACAATTAATTTTTTTATGCAGAGATCAAACTGAATATTATTAATTAATACATTTTGTGTTTGTGCCAGAAATCTTTTTGAATGGATTGATTTAACGATGTCATAAAAATGATACATTTACAATGACTGTCTTTCCATTGTACTGCAGTGTAGCCCCATCCATTGTGAATGATGTCATAAGGAGTATTTCAGCCTGGTCTGCATTTTGAATGGAACACAATGCAGGGCATCTAATCCATACAGAAGTTATTTACATATACCCCTCTTAAAGTCACAGATTTTGGCTTGTTTCTGTTAAAATAAAGACAAATGATTGAACATTTAGTGACAAAGACAAACGTAGAGTGTGGCTCATTTTTAAATGTCTCACTATAAAGCAATATGATTGCAATACTGGCATTTCCTTCATAGCATAGAGCTTTATTTATACAGCCGTACTGGGAGAATGGTACCAATGTCCTGTTGTGTTTTCTACTGTACTTGTGGCTTCAGCTCTAGGTTGGTGTTGTGTAGATTCCCAAATCTCATTCTCTTATTCTTTTCTTTTTCTCTTACTGTCCCAGAGTGTTCATGGCTCTGATGGCTGCACACACTCTCACACACCCACACGCACATGAGATGGCACCATGTTGCCCTAGATTGTGATTAATGACCACAATTCAGCCCGAAAAATTCCCTCGAGTGGGTGCCAGTTGGCTTAGGCTGAGAGGAGGGGAGAAGAAGCTCATTAATACTGTCAGTTCAGCTGACAGAGCAGCCAGAGTGAGTGTGTGTCTGTGTGTGCATATGTGTGTGTTGTGTTGGTGTGTGTTTATGTGTGTGTGTGTGTGTGTGTGTGTGTGTGAGAGAGAGAGAGAGAGAGAGAAAGATAGAAGGAAGGAGAGAACCAGGGTGTGGGAGTGTGTGTCTGATGGAGAGAGGGGAAGGGCGTTGTTCATGTGTGTCAGTGAGTCTGTAGGCTTCCTTGCATTTCTTTCTTGTGTGTGTGTGTGTGTGTAAGAGAGAGAGAGAGAGAGAGAGAAAGATGGAAGTAGAGAATCAGTGTTAGTGTGAGAGAGAGGGGGGTGTGTCTGATGGAAGGAAGGGAAGGGCATTGTTTAGGCTTCCTTGCATTTGTGTGTGAGTGAGTGAGTGTGTGTGTGTCCATGTGCTTTGTTGTGTTTGCAGGGATGCTTGGGTCTGTGATGAAGGGCGGGCATATGTATGATGGAGAGACAAACGCACACACACAGAAAGAGAGAGAGAGAGAGAGAGAGAGAGAGAGAGAGAGAGAGAGAGAGAGGGGTTTGTTTTTGTAAATACACTCCCTCTATATCTGTATGTCTCTCTCTCTCTCTCTCTCTCTCTCTCTCTCTCTCTCCAATCTGTTGAAGAGACATAGGAGTGTATGAATATGAATGAGGGGTTATTTGTAGAGGGAATAAACTGACTGAAATAGTGCCTGCGTTTGTTTAGTCTTGCAACACTGAGGTCAAGGACTGTCAACGGATACAAACTTACAGTGCTAAGTTGTTATCTCTTTTTCCCCTTTGCACCAAAATATCTCTGGTTCTTGAACTGGTTCTGTTCAGGCTTATAAGAACTGTGGTGCTTTTCAGCGAACCAGCCCGATTTTACACTAGTTTTAGTGGAACAGAGGATACATCACAGAATACCTCATCAACAGAGGGTGTAGCAGTGTACTGGCAGTAAACAGAAGAGCGAAAATGGCGTAGCGTATGGACTACCTACAAGTAGAGCTGGGCAACACGGCCAAAAATGTTATCACGATAAGTTTTGCTATCTTAGGACATCTTAGTAAAAATATGGATATAGATCCACTGCTATATATATATATGCCTATTACTTAAATCCACAAACAAAGATTTCACTGGAAAAATAACATTTTCTTACCACAAAAAAGTAATATCTATGTCTTGTGTCATGACAAAAGTCTTAGGGCATTACCACCTCAAGAGTTTAAAGAAGCAGAAAGAGTAAAAAGATTGATTAATTAGAGTTTAAAATAATAAATTCATAAACATATTGCAACTAACCCATTAGAAGGCTTAGAACAGTGCTTGTAATGGTGGGAAAGCCAGAATGTTTTCACGGAACACAAATGAAGGTTTTTTGAGCTCGATTAACCAAAACTCATTGTTATCGAGCAAAAATTAATCATTAAACAAATCAATATCGTTTTATCGCCCAGCACTACCTGCGAGCTTTTTATGCTGTTGTTAAAGACATTTTTTTTTCTCCAAAAAGCAAACAAAGATCAACTTTTGGCCATAAGAATACGTAGAAGACTACACTATAAGCTCTTCGTGGGTATTGCCATTGCTTCTTGCTCTTGTAGAGTTAGACATGCCCACAGATGTCGTCACTGTTTGTGCTAAAAAAAAAAACAAAAAACATGCCTTTCTTTGGTTCCAGCTGTGAACAAACTTTACGGGAACCTCTTTTGTTGGTGAAAATGGTTCAAAATTTTGTTTTATGAACTGGAACAGAGCCTGTTCCACATTGGTGGAAAAGCGCTATTAACACATGGCTTGCTTCAGGGTAACATACTTGTATAACCTCCGTATCACTATCACAAAAAGACATACACCAGTCAAAATAATTTCCCATTTTAAAAAGGAGGAAGCAAAGGAAGCCAATAGACTGCTTATATTCGCTCACATGACCTTTCCCACCTTTTTCCACCCTCTTGTCCTCAACTGTGCTCACATGTGGCAGCCATGTGTTTTCAGCTCCAGAAATTTGAGGAAAATTGACATTTACTTGAGGATTGTCATGAATTAAAAATATTTTCACAATTTTGGGTCAGTTCTGATTTAATTTTCATCCATTGTATATGTTTTTTTTTAAAATAAATATTTTGTAAATTGATAAAATAGCTATGTTGCTTGAAAGCAACAACGTGGAACAGTGGATTGAGGATTCCATGTTTATATTCTTCCTAGCAATATGCCACACAGATGGCAGAATACTAAGAAATATTGAAATTATTGTCAGTATATGCCTTTTTGGTGTTAAATAACTAAATTCATGATATTTGTTCAGTTTGTACTCATCTGTGCATAGGCTAAGATATGTTGATGCTGTAGGTTTGTGCGCTCAGTGGGTGTGCATGCATGTGAGACCCCACACACATTGGTAAATTCATTCATAAATTCAGTCTTTGATCTTCAGTACTTTACAGCAGTGTTTTGAACAATAAAAATTTGGTTTTGTGTATTGTTGGATATCTTCACTTAAAGACTGGACTGAGAATGAATAAATACAGTTGATATTCTTTTTTTGCAAATTGTTGCCTCCATTAAAATGACAGCTGATATTAGCTGTATTATTTTATCAGTAAAAATTCTCTTGTTAATGTAGTTGGTTAATCAATTCCTTCATTGAATATGATTAGCTATAACATAAAAACATATATCTTTTAGTAAAATGCACATTTTCAATGTATTACTATTATTCAATGTTGTTGCGCCAAAGTAACATACTTAAATCGACCCCCTATTATCATTATTTTTTAACATTACTATTATAATTGTTCATTGTGCTCTATTGAAGGTAAGAAAATGTGTGCAAATATTTTTTACTGCATTATTTCATATATCATGACATAGAGGGTTAAAAGAACACTAGGTGAGAATTTGTAATTTTGCTCCTGGGCTCCCTCAACAGTTGCAGAGTGTAATTCATTTTTACAGCACTGTCCTGAAATCAAGGGGAAGGTGGGATTTAGTGTGTGTGTGGAGGGGGGGGGGGGGGGGGCTGTTGTCCAGATGAAATATTTCTTTAAAGTAAAAACATTTTGTCAAAAAAGTCTTATTCCTTCTCTGTGGCAAATCTGACTCAAGCATTCAGCTAAAGTTTAGTCGATGTTGGGTAAAAAAAAATTGAAATATTTTGGAAATAACAAAACAGGATAGTTGATGTTTCATACCTCTAAACATGACCAGACACAATAACTAAAGGGGTCAAAAATGTCAGGATGGTTCTCATGACTTTAAAAATGAAGTAGTACTGACAGTATGCAGTGAATACATTTGCTAAATATGTCTCAAATACTCACAAGGTAGTATTTTTTTTATTTTAAATTACAGCTTCAAAATTGTTGTGATGCTTCACTGACCTGTAAAAGCGAAAATGAAAGCTTTTGTTGTTGCTATTCTGGGTTTAGCACCAGTAATGCTACATGTTAATGACAAATACATGAAAAAATATAAGAATTAAAAGTGACGATGCCTCAAGAATAGTTTTATACACATCATGGGACCATGGATGGAAATTCAATCAGATTGTGTACTTTCGTAAATAAATGTCCAATGGCTTATTGTCTAAGTTTATTTGTGTGCTTCTTTTACTAAGTATTGTGAATTATGTCGTTATTTGTAATATACTACAAGTGCAAAAAATAGTTGGACTCTCTTTCATTTTATTTCATTTCTTTCTTTTTTTTTCAATTGATCAAAAACAACAATTTTGACACCTTTTCCCTAGTAATTATTCATGGCAGTGTATGTGTTTGCAGCTTTAAAAGCTTATTGGCGGGTGCTGTTGTAACCGTTGAGCAGCTTTGAATGCATACATACAACATATGATTTAACCTCTGACTCGACTGATTTTCTTTGAGCGGTTTGTCTCAAAATACACACTGTAATAATATACTCAAGCCCACCATGCCTGGATTCACAGTGTATGTGGAAGCACGTCTCTGTTGGTTTGAGTTTGTATATCACAGTGTAAACAACATCAAACATGAAAAATATCCGAATCCTTTTTTTTCATGAATACTAGTCTACACCTTGCAACACGTGGCAAAAATGAAGAGGATAAACATTAAGAATCTTTAGGTGACAATGTTATTCGTTTTTGACTGACAGGGTAGACAGGGACATTGCTTAGATTATGAGCACTCACACTTCAATTTTAGAGAATTTAGTTGTAGTGATGCAGATGCAGAAGTTCTTGTTGTCTAAGTGCTAATCCCACAAAAAACCGATTGGTCAGTTGATGTCATGGTGCCAGCATAAATTATATTCTATATTCTATATTCTATTCTGACTTTTGAATATATCCTATTGCATTTTATATTTTTTATGGCAAGTTACTTTTCTCTATAACCTTGAAACTCATAAAACCGAGTAAACAGGTCATAAAATCTCTCAAAGTATTTTCTCTTAAGTATGAGAAATATTTAAGGATGGAGATGTTGACTGGTGTTGCTGGTCTCTTCTGTGCCAGCCAGAACTGGCATCTGTTAGCTGATGTGACAGATCTGTAAAGTTTGTATTCTCCACTGATATGTTTAGTTTTTCATTTGTTTTTCTTTGAAGGCAGGTAATAAAGCGTTTCTCAAGGAAGAATGTGTTTACCCAAACCCAGAAAAAACTATATTATACAGCATATATATTTATTATTAATTATACGTTAGTTATTAATTAAAATCAGATTAAATTGAGCCTGATTCAAGTCCATCCCTTTTTAACCTGTTGACTCAACTATTGTAGAAGTGTCTCTAATGGACAGCAACATGACATGTTTTCAAAAGGTAAAATGGTGGTCTTAAAATCTATGGTGTGAATCAATTTAAACTGAAAATGAAAAAAAAAATTAAGTTGTTTTTGTGGAGAATTTATTAGCACCTGGCATATCTTATCTAAATTGTGGTGCTCTATTTTCCATAAATACAGTGTCACATTGTATAAATGTCACTGCAGTGTATGTCATTTCAAAATCACATGGCTGTATGCATTTAAAAATTCTATTCATAACTTTGACATGACAACCTGCAGATTCTCTGTCATCTCAGTAATATTTTACTTTCAATTAGCTTGGCTGATGTTTGTCACCTATAGGTTACAGCTATTCTACTAATTTATCCTCACACTTCAAAACATGAAATTGTGAGCTAGGAACTGTAATTATGCAGCGAAAAAAAAAAGCGACATAGATTTTATGTTCCACTGGCTCAATGCCAGCATTACTGAGTGGTATTGGAGTGCCTAGACTGTCTTTGTGTGTTTGTGTCTTTGTGTGTGTGATTTACATGGTCATGTCTCTGCATTGAATGCAATATGTTCAGGCCATTGTCAAGTGCAGTCCACTGAAGCTGTCCCGCCCCATCTCCCTAACACCACCAGATGTGAAAGCCATCCATCACCTCTTAATCACCCACACACGCTCAGTAGGCAGAAAAAACATGGCTTATCAGCTGAGCACCAATGTCAACTTCAGTTTCAGTGCTTCCACCAGACTTCTTTATGTGCCTATTTCATGTTATTTCATCATAGCTAGACTGTTCTTTACAGGTAGAGTTGTTATGCACAGGCAACAAGGTGTAAAAAAAAAAAAAAAAAAGTTCATAGAAGAGATGCTCCAAATGATTCAATTAATTTCAGTGAATATACAGTATTCATATTCAGTACGTATACACTATATTCATATTCATACAGTATTCATAAATTATATTATTTTTTCATATTTGGAAACTTTTATACTCCACCAGGATTCATGAACATGCTTTTGGATTCTGGACATTTTTATATTCCCAGTTTATTTAATAGACTGATTAGAGTAACTATTTAATATTATTACATAAAGCGCCACTCACGTATGATAGCTTTGATGGCTTTGTAGGTGGCTTTTTATGCTCCATAGATATGGTGCTCCAATCCGAGGTGGTCAAATCTTTTAATTAGATTTTGTACAAAAGCTGTGATACATCATTTAAACAAAACATTTAATCACAAAGGGTACTTAATACTTAATACTTAATACTTAATACTTAATACTTAATACCAGTACTTAATAATAAATATGGTATTAGGCTAGAAAATCATATCATACCCCGTGTGAACTAAAGTCACAATACAGCCAAATTTCTCTGATATAATTCCACAAAGTTTATGCAGATAAATCAGCAGAAGTTATTAAAGTGGTAGAAAATTTTAACAAAAGACATACATTAATTTGGGTGAGGTTTTGACTGTGGAACGACATTCTGATTAAGACGGTCAATACATTAATTGATGGCAGATTGATGAGATAGGAGACAGAGATTGACCCTCAGATCTCTCCCTACTCCCTGCAGAATGTACCACATTGGAGTGCATAGCCATTTAGATCTCAGAATGGTTATTTAAAGGGTTTATCTGATTTTTAAATAGAAATAGAAATATACATTTTTTTCACTCATGATATAAGCCTTCACATGAATGTCAGTCCTACAAAATGAACTTGATTTAATTCATGAAGCAGTTCAAATAAAATTAAAATACATAGAAAAACAAAGATTTAAATGTTGAAATTCTGTATATTCACTGTTATCCAGGCAAACAGAAATACTTATTATCCATCATGATATAGAATGTATAAACTTAATCTGTTTGCTACAAATCAAAGTGGAGATTTTGATTTAAAAAAAACTGACCATATAAAACAACCAAAGTAGAAGTAAAAGTGAAGTAAAGCTAATTACAAAATATAAATAGTATTGTTTATATGGTGGTATCAAGAATTAATATTCAAACCCTGAAAAGATGTAAAATGCTATTTGGGCCAACCTTGTACAATCGAGTTATGGTGTGTGTGTGTGTGTGTGTGTGTGTGTGTGAATAGGTCTTGACAGCAGAGCACTAATGAGGGGGAAGTAATTTTGCTGAGAAGTACTGGGACGCCAAATGTCCGTTCACTTTGTTATTCAAACGCAGAGCCTGTTTGGCCATGGCGAGACTTTTGCGCCTTTCATTTTTGGACCTGACAAACCAGAGTGGGAACAGAGGGAAAGTAATGACTCTTCCATTTGAATTTAAATGGTGGCTCACCCCCAGCTGTCCTGGCGTTTTCAATATTTGAGCGTCTGTAAAAAGAGAGCAGAGCATGGGCCATTTGTTAACCTTTCCCTTTGTTGGTGAACAGGCAGCTCTTACAGTAGCTTTGATTGACTGGAATTTTCTTCACAGGAGAGCTAGAGGAACGTACTGAGTGAAATCATAGCTTTTTACTGAAATTGGGCATAAAACATAGGGACGCATGTATGTTACACCCAGCATCAAGGCTTTAATGAGGATTGTCCCTTAGTAGCCTAGCTGTGACATGTCTTACTGATATAGTGAAGTGGTATAGCCTGTTCAAACCCCTAGCATTATGCCCAGCTCAGTTTTGGAAGAATCTTTTTATTACAATTTATATAGTTCCTAAATGGTATTTAGGAATATGAATGAGTGACTTTAAACCCAGATGAAAAATAATCATTTCTGTTACTGAAGATTAAGGACTCTTAATGTGTTCTTTTTAATGTAAGTGCTTCTAATGCTCTAATTTGGCAGGATTGTAAAACCCATTTATTCAGTTTTTACATTTTTATGTGGTTTTGTATGTGTGTATTTTGTGTGTGTGTATGTTTGTGTGTGTGTGTGCACACATGCATGTGAAAAAATCAAGGCATGCTGGCAGTGCTCAGTGCCATGTTGGATATAGGTTTATGGCCAATGGAAGTGCCGAGTCCGTGCAGCCTGGTGCAAGAAAGCGAGATGTTTACCAATAGCCCGGCTGAAACCAAGGCAGAAAAATGACATATGCCAAGACCCCCACCCAGAGACAAAACATTGTTTGAGTTCCGTCCCTTTATTTCACTGCTCTGACTGTGTACTCTGATACAAAGAGGTGTTTGCTATGAACCTGTGACTGTTGTACTTAAAAATACATGGTAATGAATTGAAATACCAACAGATTACACAAGATTATCTCAGGTTTTATTGGGTTCAGCCAATTCCTAGTCTGTGATGGAATATTATTATTATTACTATTATTTATTTATTTATTATATCTACTAAGTCTACTAATAAATGTAATATTAAATTGTGTTTTTTTAGTTAAGAAAGTTTGAAACGGTTTATCTTTGGGATGAAAATATTTGTGGTTGACTATATTTTCTGTTTATAAATATTCACAATATGTCTAAATCATGGGGCACAGACATTTTCATTGTTCTACCACAATATCTCTAACCACTGCCAACAAAATGTATCACATTTGTTGATAATGGAGAATATGGACATTTCTAGTGAGAAGTGAGCACAAAGAACACCTTCTTTTGCCTTCTGGTGGTGTTTGAAAGTGGGGGGACCCAGAGAGGCTGGGAAAAGAGGAGGGATTAGGTGATGCAACGCTAATGAGATATTAATGAAGTGTCAGAGACGGCCTACTTTCAGCCTGGTACTTTCCTTTCAAACACAGACCAACAGGGAGTGAGAGTGTGTGAGAGAGTGAGCGAGAGAGAGAGAGAAGGGAGGGGGCATATGTGGCCTGGGAACAGGGTAGACAAGCAGAAAGAGAGAGAGAGACAAAGAGAGAGAGTGAAAGATGTAGCTATCGAGAGCAGCAGGCCCTTTCAGATGCTTGTTATTGGGATTTTTCTCTGAAAAAAACAGCGGCTGCATTTGAAGCACAGTAATGAGCGTGCTGATCTGCGGTCAGTCCATCATTAAAACAAACAAAAGCACCTCTCAGAGCATTTATTCACACACCCACACACACATACACACAAACACACATCTGAGTTGTGCAATGTCTGTAAACATGTAATCATGCATGATTTTGGAATTAGAATGGGGTTTATTTTAATAAGACCAGTAATAGCATTCAATAATGTCATAAAATCTGTTGTTACAGGCCATATAGTAAAAGTAGATCCCTATTCTATGGCTAAATTAATAGACATTAAGCAGACATTAATTTAATATAATTTTTATTCTACCTCCAAAGTACTTAAGACTTAGTTAAAATGGAGACTGGATGAATTTTGAATCTCTAAAATGTTCTTTTCAATTAATCAAATTCAGTCATTATACCAGGCAAGGCAGGCTTGAACTCACTGTCGTTCACCTACACATAAAGAACCCCACAAACCTAAAAATAGGACCAACAAGTGCAGCTATTGTACAGACACCCAGGCTAATTAATATCAAATCAGGTTTATCAGATCAAATCAGGTTTATTGTGACATCACATAACACAAGTGTAAGGTGAGTGGAAAAATGTAGCTGCATAGTACCTCACAGTAGTAATACATTAAAAATATATATATATATATAAACAGTACAAAAGAAACTATTTAAGTACAGTAAATACACAGCTTAAGTACAGTACATACAAACGATTAACTTACATTTATATACATTACAGTATACTGTACAAACAATAGTGCACTGTTGAAATATTCGTGTTATTGTATATAACTAGAAAATGGGTAAGAGTATATATTACTTAACAATAACAATGAGCACATGGGTGAAATTTGGAAAGTATCCAAAAAGTTCAGTTGTTACAAGGCTTATTTTGTTTTTTCCCTTTCTTTCTTACTTTCTTTCTTTCTTTCTTTCTTTCTTTCTTTGCCCACCAATCTCCTAACCTTGCCTTGCCCTTGCTGAAACGGTCAGCTCAGTGATCCTGCGCTGTCCACAAACTGCTGTGTCCATTGTAATTACGACAGCATGCTGTTGGGTATGGGGAAGGCCCCAGGGTCACGGCAGACGAATAATAGCCAGGTCCTCTTTCTTTCTCTCTCTCTTTCTCTCTCTCTCTCTCTCTCCCTCTCTCTCTCTCTCTCTCTCTCTCTCTCTCTCCCTCTCTCTCTTTCTCTCGCTCTCTCTCTTACTTTCGCTCTCTCTCGCTCTTTCTCTCTCTCTCTCACTCTCTGTTTTACCTTCTCGTTAAGCAGATATGAGATACATCCACATTGACACATTACAATATTTTCATTACCAGAATGAAAGAATAAAAAAAGAACCTCATTCACATTCTCCTCTGCTGCTTTGCAAATACAAAAAAAAAAAAAAAAAAAGCTGAGCTCATTTCAATGAGGTGTTAATTAGCTGGCTCTCCCATGATGCCTTGCTCTCTTAATGGTCCCGCCGAATGGCGTGTTGCACCCCGTTGATGCATTGCTGAGGCACAGGCCTGCGTCCTCGCGACAGTAATTTAATGATCTTTTCAGCGGTGTAAAAAAAGGACAAAAGCTCGCCCTTCGCACTGTAGTGCGGCTGTAGCAGCTCATGCCAAGTCCATAACAGAATGGGATTTCTATAAATTAGTCGCTAATTAACTTAGCTTTGAGATTTCAGGCAGTATGACAAATAGAACAGGTCAGAGTCCTCAGATCTGAGACGAGGAGAAGGGACAAAGACTATATTATATAGGTGCATAGGTGTAATGGGGTGAATGTGTGAATGTGTTATATACACTTATCAGCCATAACATTAAAGCCACTTCCTTATTTCTGCACGCATTTTCCATTTTACCAGCTCCTTTGACCATTCTGGTGCACTTTGTAGTTCTACAACTACAGACTGCAGTCCATCTGTTGCTCTGCTTGGAGCATTTTTGCTCCATTCAACCTACTATGTTCAAGGGATGTCATAAATTAAAAATCCACAAAAATGGGAGATACAGTTTTTTGTCTTTGGACAGCGACACATACAAGTGTACATGCGGATGGTTACTGCTGTGCACCTGCTGATAGAGGTTCACTGACGAACAGAAAGCACATCAATATCCCTTTATTTAGAATAGGCTGTAGGGTTTCCACTCTGTCAAATTAATCAATATGAGCTTATTTAGAACAGTATATCTGAAAGAGAGACTTTACCAGGCAGCAGCAGGGAAAAAGAACCGATTCGATGCTTCCAGGTGAGAGGAAGTAATGGAGTGAATGAGACAAGCAAGGTTTTCTATAGAATCATGTGGCAAATAGACACTATAGGCTAATTGTACATGGGGTGTATATAGGCAACTGTAGCCTGCTCTTCTCAAAATTGGCAAAACTAGCAAAACTGTTCTTGGGCCTTATAAAAAATGCAGTTGACTTGTGTAAAATGCAGTTGACTAAAAAATTCAGTTGACTGTGGAATGAGTGTGTTATTACTTTCAAATTATAGTTATTTCACATACATGGCTCTTCCAATTTTGATAAGCAGTTTGATGCGAAGCTATAGCTGGCTTCAGATGTCTCAGTGGTGGCCTTCATGCTCCCTGGTTGTTGTCATCACATTATTGGAGGGGTGAAATGGCTTCAAAACAAAAAGCTTGAATCAGTTTTTTTTATGTACTATGACTACTAATATATTCTTTGTTGTTTCCAACCTGCCTACATTTGAATAGCTAACAACGCTAGCATTTGTAATTCAGTGTTATGTGGTAAATTACTTTAATTTGGATAGAATCTTTATGTTTTATAAACGTTTGTCCAACCTTGCAACAGTGGATCTTTAAGAACATGTTTAAAGTGGAGCATGGATAGTTCACTAAAAAGGTTGCTAATAAGCTTATTTCGCACAGATGTCTCTTGTAAACCAAAACAAGCTTGAGATGTGAAAGTGTCATGATGATACACTAATTCTAAATGTTTTCTGTTTGACAGTTTTCCCTGAGGTCTCCTTATATAATTTACACCATTGTTTTACCATTACCTTCGGGATCCTCTAACCTCAGTCTTTTTATTTTTATTTATTTATTTAGTTTTTCAAATAAGATGGCAAATGTGTGAAATAAACATGTTGAGAGCATAGTATATGCATATTGTACTAAGTGTAAATGTAACAAAAGAGCCAGCGAGGACTTCAAGTATGTTCTTTCACATTTAGATATGACCTTGCAGCACCTGGTTTTATTATTAATGTTTATTAATGATTTAGGAATGTATTATTCATTAATGAATTCACTATGAGGTTCATAGAATGGCCCTTGTTCTTTTAAGTATGGAGATTTAGGGGTTGACAGTTGATACTATAGTTAGAGTAAATCATAAGCTAAAGCTAAGCTTACCTTGAGCTTATCCATAATTATGACATTTAATAATTTATAACCTTTAATAGAGAAAACAGTGCCATTACTAGGAAGAGTTAAACTTGTGCTGTCAATGTTAGCACTTTAGCAAATACTATTAATGTAGCATTTTTAAAGGTTCATTGTTTTTAATGGAAATTAATTATTTTACCAAATTTGCCCTAAACTTTCTCTCGTAATTCACTCTTTTTATAGAGCTCAGTGACATATTAGTGGTTTTATTTTGTGATGTGAACACAGTGTCACTATTGTTGAGTTCAGATGGTAGGTTACAATTTATTTATGCTGAAATATGTATTAAATATCATAATTAACTCTCACTGTCTTATCCCAACATCCTGTTCTTGTTCCCTCTCTCACACACACTTTCTCTTGTTTGAGCCACAAATTGTGCTACAGTAGCATTAATTCCCCACATTAAAACTACTGTGTCTGAACATGTCATGTTCAATGCTAAAGCTCTCCCTGAAAGCTTTACTCAGCAAATTAAGGGATTTTAATGAAAATATCAGCAAAATTACACTGAGATATTAAAGTAAAAAAAAATTCCTCTAGCTGGATTGTCATACATACCACACTACACATTTAATTGTTTTTTTCTCCCTCCAACTCTAAAGAAATACTAGCATTTTAACTAGTGATTAATCAAGAGCTATCAAAAATATTGTTGTAATTAACACAATCCAATTTTTTAATATCAGACACTGCTACATTGATAAATTGATTTTATATTTAAATATTTATTATTAAAAGCTTAAGTCTTAAGTAGAAGAAAAAAAATGCAATTAATTGTGATTAATCACAGCAATCTGTGCAATTAATTAGCTATTTTCTAAAACTGATCGACAGCGCTAGTTTAAACACCCCTGGTGGACTTTTATTGAACATGGTGAGCTTAGGTTAATGGACGCCTGCTCCGGAGAGTCCTATATTATGTCATGATTTATATCTAGATTATAAAAACTGGAAGTCTGTGTACTATGGATGTACCTTAGTAGCTGATTTCACTCCTTTAATGTGTATACACACTTGGACCTTACCTTGACATTCTTGTTCTTTGATTTTGATTATGGATTTCCTTAGCAACATATATCTGTAACCTCTTATTCAGTTCAGGGTCGCGGTGGATCTGGGGCCTATCCGGAATCACTGGGTGCAAGGCAATAACACACCCTGGACAGGGTGCCAGTCCTTCACATAGCAACACACATGCACACATTCACTTTGGAGTTGCCAATCCAACTACCAACATGTGTTTTTGGACTGTGGGAGGAAACCAGAGCACCTGGAGGAAACCCACATGGACACGGAGAGAACACACAAAACTCCTCACAGACACCGGGTGCGGGACTTGCAGGTCCCTGGAGCTGTGTGACTGGACACTACCTGCTGCACCGCCCTGCTGCCCTTATTCCGGATATCATTTAAGAAAAAGCCTAAGATACAGAGTGCCTCATGCACCCATTAGTTAAAATGTCCATTCTATAACAAAAATAACCATGAAAATTTGTGAATTTACTGAGGAATGCTATAAATGCAAAGTTCCCCCGTGTATTACACGTACATCTACATAAACATGCATACACATCAAATGTGATTTTGATGGAGGAAGAGTTCCTCTCATCAAAGCTCCATTAAATGGGAACGCCAGGCACTTTCTCAGATGTGGAATTCAGTGGAGATTTCCCGGAATGAATGAAATGAACAAACAAAAAAGCAAACAAATAAGCCAGTAAATAAACAAATGTTTATAGGGCAGAGTTAAGCAGATGCTCCCAGATTACATATCCATCAACTGATGTCAAAAGGTCAAACAGCTGCACTTTTCTGACAGATGTGTTTCAATGTTGTGACTCTGTAGACTGCTATGTATTATGGATGTTATTATGTGTGATTAGCAACATTCATATGTAAATGAATGTGTATTACTTGGCACATTTATTTCTTGTATGCAAGGAAATTGTCAAAGCTTTATTGATTTGACACTGTCTTAACACTGTCTTAACTGCAGGCAAGCATTTAGATTTTCTATCACTTAGCATGGGAAAGCCTTCAGCATGTCTACACCCAAAATATTAAAGCTGAGTGTTAAGTCAGAACGTAAATCAACCACAAAACGGCTTCATGGGTGATTATCCAGGTGGAATGTCAGAGCGGCAAGACAAGTCAGGAAGAGGAACAGGGTGTTAGTCAAAACTGGCACGTCATGTTTCATGCCAGTGTAGACATCTGCACTGGTTATTATGGGAGCACTCTTTTTTTACATTGTCACACACTTACATCACTCTTCCAGTTAGGGAATGGTATTAGATGAAGAGATTGAGGGTGTGGGAGAGAGAAAGAGTGAGAGAGAGAGAGTCTATAAAAGGTGAGTTGATGAGTGTTTTGATGTTTAGTAGCTCAGACACTCCATCATGAGCTTTGGGTGGGAACCCAATCATCAGAAAATGAAGCAACATTGGAAATTCAAGAACGCTGACTCAGTACTGCACATTACTGATACCTGTATTTCTTATGTAAATAACACACCACACTCCTCACAGACAGTCACCCGGTGGGGGACTCAAACCCACGACCTCCAGGTCCCTGGAGCTGTGTGACTGCGACACTACCTGCTGCGCCAATTATTCGTGCCAATAATTATCAATAAGCATCCTTGGGTTTGTAAAAGGCACTATATAAATTGAACTAATTATTATTATTAATTATTATTATCAAGACCTACATTACATTTATGCACCATTTATAGACACCAATTATAAAACGAGAATTCAGCTATTTTAAGGTGCGTGCATTGTGGACATAGGCATTCTGCAGTGCACACATAGATTGTTTATGTCAGGTTTCCTCCTCGACTTCTTTGTTTTGGTTTTGTTTCCATGTTTCATTCAGTCGCTCTTGTGGTTTTCCTTGTTTTGTTGTCACATGTTTTCTATTCTGTTTACTTAGACATGTGCTCCTGTCCCCTCATGTGATCCCTTGCCATGTCCCCTCATTTGTATCATGTGACTTGTGTTCACAGATGGCTCTTAATTCTGTCTGTTTAAAAACCCATTCCTTTATCTCTGTGTTTGTTGAGCATTTGTGGGTTTAGTTATAGAGTTTCTTTAGTTCTATCATTTCTAGCTTTCTCCTTTGTTCGCTTTCTCTCTGGTCTCTCTCTCTGGTCTCTCTCTCTTGCTCTCTCTCTCTCTCTCTCTCTCTCTCTCTCTCTCTCTCTCTCTTATTCATTGTTATTCTCATGTCTATTGCCCTGTATGTTCTAGCCTGTCTCTGCATATCCTTGTTAGTGTTCATCTTAGTTTGTGTTTTACTCCTTTAGTGTCTCTGTTCCTTGTTTACACAGTTAGTTTCTGTTTTATTTCTTCATGTCTAGTCCTTGTGTGTCTTCCCTCAGTACATTATGACATTTTAAGTTTAATAGTATAGCCTTTGTTTCTCTTGTTCTTTCATTATTCCTAGTTGTTTTTTTCCCCTCAGTCTCTGTTCTATCCCTGTCTTTTGGTCCTTAATTTTAGCAGTATTTAGTTCAATATATTCAGCTTTTTTTGTGTCACCTAGTCTTATATTCCGTTGCTTATGTTTCTCTGTTTTCGTTCTTATGCTCAATTTCATTCCTGTTTGTGTTCAGTTATTTTTACTCTGTTTAAAATTATATATCCATGTTCACCCTTCAGTAGTATGGGATGATCAAAAGCATTTGGACACGAGACTAAGGCCACCATGCCCAATGAAAAGTGTAGGTTAGAAGAGTAAACACCTCATAGATACTGGGCTACTGAGCAGTCCAACTGTGTCTCTGGAACATCAGCGCTCCACCTACTACCTTGTGGGATGAGTCACTATTGGTTCCATGGCTGAATATTCCAACATAGTCTTGAACCTTCCCAGAAGCTGTTAATCCAGAAAAGACAGCTACCTCTTGGGACCTTTTCAGTTCAGAAGAATTGTTGGATGAGCAGGTAGCCATAGAGTGTACATCTGGATGATGAAAAAAAATATGTGAATTTGACAACCATATGTTCAACTAACCATGACCATCCCTCGGGCTAATATGCTGGTGCTTGTCATAAAAATCAGTAGGTTGACCTGTGAGTGCAGTGGACGATGGGAGGTTTGGTCACCTCGGTGACTAAAGGATGGGAGTGTGTTAAAGTGATGCAACATAAAATACGGAGCAAGCAACAGCCGGCCCCTACAGAGTGATCAGCTCCTGCTGCGAGTGCACAGATTAATCACAGGTGTGAGGGCTGATGGGATGCGATGTGTGTGAGTGTGTATGTGTGGCTATAAAAAGCACATCTGCATTAAAATGCCATCCCCCGGCTCCCGGCACTGAAAATGGTATTTCAGTGCGACTATTTAAAGCCCGTTGAAGCGATGCCTCTCTGCGCTCAAATAGCATCATATACTATATGCATTATTTATAGCCTCCATTTCCATTATACTGGCCTATTGGGAGGGGAAGGGGGAGGGGGGGGGGGGTTGAGCAACAGCTCGCTGGTATGGCGAGTGCTGAGTGATGTCACGTGGACAAGAACATAGAATCGCACCATTTAGCTAACAGGACAGGACAGCGTAGTGTGTACTCAATTGACCTCTCCATGCTCCGCCCTTAAATATTATTTCATGGTAATAGTTGTGAGCTTAGACGAGCTTAACAGAATTATGTTGACACTTATGAGATTTTTTTTAATTGATTTTAACTGACACTTTGACTTGTACTTTGAAAGGTTACAATTGTGGTCAAATTTGCATAAAATTTGACTGCCTTAAATTTGTGGTCACATGCAAATTTTACTTTTCTTCAGGAATCAAGGATATTAATATCATCAGATTCTGTTCTTTTTGGAAGATTTTACACAAAATTTTGCAATTTTCCTGTGAGGTTTTTAAGGCTTTAAACCACAAGTACATTGGTCAGGTCAGGTCAGGTATTTATGACGGATGATTAGTTCTGGTTCACAAACACAACTCCAACTCATCCCAAATGTGCTGAATAGACCTCCAGAGGATGGAGTCATGCTGCTGTTCTGCTCGATGCTGAGGGGCTTTACGTTCCTCTAGTCCAAACTTGACATTGGGTTTTGGTATGAGTCACTTGTGCAGTTTCTCCAGTGTTCCATTTTATTTCCTGCTTTCCTTGAGCCCCCTGTCAAACATTATGGAATTACCAAATATAGAGGATATTCACCTCGCTGTTGTAAAAAGGGTTTCCCAATTTCTTCCTCTATTTAATTTGGAACACGATATGCCATTATTTCAAACAATTGTATAATTTTTTAAAGGTATTTTTATTCAGTGGCAGTGTTTAGCTATTAAACATATAATTTTATGTCATATCTGTGACTTGTTTATTTGCTACAGTCTACAAACGTGTGGGGATTGCATAATTTTGCCAGGGTTTGTGTGGGGATTATCTAAGCTCAGTGTGTGCACACTTGAATGCATTTGTCCAATATGAGGGCCCTTTAAAGAGGCTAAATTCACTAAGACTATCTACTGCTTAGCTGTTTATGTGGAAAGAAAAACTACATTTTTCACCCAGTTTCATCTCCAGTTCCAAATGCCTACATTTTTTCTTACAAACACCACAGCACAGAGCCAGGAAAGTGATCCAGTACATCTCTCTCCCTCTCTGAACACCCCAGCCAGGAGGGCTAATCTCTCAAATTCAGCAGCACAGAGAATTAGCACATCAGTCCCTGACAGAGGCAGAACACCCTCTACACTCCAATCTCTCCTCCAGGCTACTGACAACATGTACTCGGCTTAGATTTAAACCCAACTGTAGAGGGCACCTCTGTGGAGGCACACCACCACTATTTATGCGATTATGAAAAACGTGTTATGAATTCTGGTTGCGTCATGTGAGGGAGTGCACCAGCAGGACGACAGAAGGGCATTCCAGTGCTGGACAATCATGAAGCTGGACAAAAGCTGAGCCATATGTAGGTGGAACAGCATAACAAGGCAAGGTACATGTGAAGCATATCCTTATAAATTGGTTGTTAATTGTTTTGAAATATTGTCCTTGGTGATACTGAAAAACCAGCTCTAACTAGACACTAATGTCTTAACCTGTCATGTCAGCAATTTTCAGATTGCAAGAGCTAAAATTTTCATTGTTGGTTACGTTATACATAAGATTTAAAACTAAGGCAATCAAGCACCGTGCTATGTACAGGACACCAATCACAACTAATGACAGCATGGCACTCCATATTCAGGGTTTCAGTATTAAAGCCAGATCTTCTTGGTTGTCTTGGTTATAAAACCAAGCCTGGATCTAAATTTATAGAAAAATAATTGCAATTTAAATCGCTACCTTTATATTGGTTAGATCATTCAGCACTACTATATAATAACTAATCTCAGATGATCGCAGATGATCAAGTATTAATTCAGGATATGAAAAATGACATTAAAGGTTGTTTTTTATATATTAATGGCAGAACAGTGTGGCGCAACAGGTAGTGTCAACTTTCACACAGCTCCAGGGTCCTGGGGTGTGTTCTCCACCATGTCCATGTGTGTTCCCTCCAGATTTCTCCAACCACACTTTGGTATTGTGGTGGCACTAAAGAACTCTTTTTAACAAACCAGTTCATCAAAGTTCTGCCTGCCGGATCTGCCCTGGTCAAGTGTAAGTGCTGCTTTTATTAACTGGAATTGCCAAATAGGAACAACAACTGCTCAGCTGCCAAGTGGTAGGCCACACAGGCTCACGGATCACTGAGAGCTGAAGCATGCAGCGTATAAAACTTGTCTGTTATCATTTGCAACACTCACTGCCAAGTGTTCCACAGTGCCTCAGGAAGCGATGTCAGTACAACAGCTGTTACACAGAAGCTTCATGAATTTGGTTTCCATGACTGACCATCTGCACACAAGCCTAAGATCACCAAGCACAATACCAGAGTGTCTAGTGTCTACTGGAGTGGTGTAAAATGCAATGCCATTAGACTTCTGAGAAGTGGAAACTCATCACTCTGGAATAATATATCATGCTACGCTACCTGCCAGTGTGACTAGCAAATCTTGGCTTGGCATACATTATACCAGGTTCACACTACAGGATTTCAGCCACGATTTTCAAGTTGCCAGAGATCGCTGACCCTCAGGTTAGAGGCAAATTGGGATTCACTCTGCACCGGCTCAGATCTGAAAGCCTGCAGAATAATCGTCGATGCCTCACAAATGCCCGACAGATATCTATCAGGTTTGATAACTGGACCTGTCGGCGACTCTAACTCTGGTGAAACGTGTTTTGACTGGCAGTGACTGTGAAGACAAGCTACAGAGGGGAAAGAGAGGGAGTAGAACAACACTGTCTGTTTGTTGTCTACTGCTTCTGTTCTTTATTTATATTAAATATGTTTTATATTAATTCTTAACTACAGCACTATATTTTCTGTACTTTGTGTGTCGCACCATGGTCCTGGAGGAACATTGTATCATTTCACTGTCTACTGGAATATAGCTAATATGACAATAAAACCCCTTGAACTGTAATATGTATTGGAATACATGTGAGCACACACACATTTTTAAGTCATTTTAATTTCAAAAGTATTTATTCACTTCCAACTCTCTCTGAGGAACAGACAATCCCTGCTGGCCCTTGTGCTTATTCAATTTCTCATTCATATACTAGCAGTTTTCTTACATTTGTTTTCACTGCAAATCACAGCAAAAAACTGCTTGTTTCAGGGTGTTTTGGAAGAAAAACAAAACGTGTGTTGCACGTGGCATCTTATCTATTCTCATGTGTGAGAAGGCTTGTTCGACTTAACTTGGCGCAGGGAAAATTAAGGTGTGGCACTGTTCTTCGTTGTCTGAACTGTGCATTTTAGTTCCAGGGGAAATCTTAATATCATGTCTTGGTTTTGTGTTTTGTTTTGTTTTGTTTTTCAACATTTTTTCCGGTTCACACCGAAAACCATTTTTTAATTTTGTTATGATATGAATTTTTCATGCCGTGTCTGTTGTCTGGAGGTACTTTGGGTTTACAAGGTCGGAAGTGGACCAAACAAACACTTACTGCAGATGCTGTTGAGCTAAAGTATCAATAGTATTATTGCTGGGAGTTACACATTATTACTATTTATGATTATTGTTATTGTTTATTTCTTGAAATATTGTTATTTAATGAAGATATTTCAGATTTCTTCAGTGCAGTACAACCATTGACAAGCAGCCCTGGCTAGTTTATATCTAAATACCCCTTATTTGTTTATATATGTTGTAAATTAATGAAGGTAAAGTTTTCTAAAACAAACCAAAAACACTGGTGAGAGATTGATAACATTAACAGAGTGTAGCTGGTTTATATAAGTTGTGAAAATTAGCCTATAGTTTTGAAGTTGTCTTAATTTAGTGCCACCCTCTGAAAACTGATTATGACTGTGGGACCAAGCAAACTTGTATTACATGTAATACTAATGTGGAAATGTTTTTTTTTCGTGCAATGTTCAGTTCTCATGACAGTGGAGTAGCGTACTCTTAACCACTCTGCTGCAGAAATTCTTCTTGCAATCAATGCAGTTAACACATCATGCATGGAAAAAAAGTCAAATACAGTGAAACCGATCTAATATTGAAAAATACAGTGATATAGAATTTTGTTCACACCGCCCAGCACTAACATGACTAAGACCTCATGCTCAAGGCAGTGTCAAAAAGGAAACAGTTGGCTGAGTTTGGTCTGGAGCCTGACTGCCCGGCACATTGTTCTGAACTCAACTCCATCAAACACCTTTGGGATGAATTGCAGCCCTCACTCTGAGTCAGACTACTCTAGTGGAAAGCTGGAGGCAGTTATAGCAGCAAGGGGGAAACAAAACCTTTATGAATGTGATGCCCATTTCTCAATGTAATAAGGCCAGTACCAAAAGTTGTGTTGTGTGTTTGTGCTCATTTCTTATGGCTGCCCCACTGGGATATACCCCAAGAAAGATGTGTGTGTTAAGGGTGATATTGTCAAAAAGAAATAGTGTCTTGGAGCAGCACAGTCTTTTATTGAGGTGGAGAAGGAAATGTGTTGTGTGTGTGGAAATGTGTGTAAGCTGGGGCTGGTGTATGTGTGTGAACACGTCTGCCTTTACTCTGTTATCTGCATGTCAGCCCCTTTTTGCACATAGAAACATGACCCTTCTCTGCATCCTGCACTCAAGCCTTATCACATAGCTGCTCTGCATTCCTTTATTGACCATATACTTGTCACATGAATCTATTGTATGGGAATGGACTCTAAATCACTATGGTTTCCTGGTGTCTCTGAGCACTGAATGCTCAGAACCAAAACAGTAGAATCCTAATGCACCGTGGAGTCTTTCCTGGTGTTAACAGAGTCTGGTGCTTTATTGGGAAACAATTTCAGCTCTCATAATTACCATTTAGAGATGTATTTGGTTTTAGATTGGGTTTTCCTTTGTTGGGAAATGCATTCTTAAAGTCGAACACCAGTTTACATTGGAAAACTCATATTGAAGCCTGAGTAAAGTCTTCTATTTTCACTTTCATTACATGAGTTCACAAGTTCTGAAACTATAATTAGCACTGATGAACCAATGAATAATAGGACAACGTTTAAGCGAATAATGTAGACAATCTTGTAATAACCTTTCCACTCAGGGGCAGCTGGAGGTTGCTAGGGTGGTGCTCTCCCTGCTGTAAATATAATAATAATAATAATAATAATAATAATAATAATAATAATATTTACTTTTAAAATAAACATATTTCTATAACCATAATCTACATATTTATATACTATATTGTTTCGGGCGGCATGGTGGTGCAGCAGGTAGTGTCGCAGTCACACAGCTTCAGGGACCTGGAGGTTGTGAGTTCGATTCCCGCTCCGGGTGACAGTCTGTGAGGAGTTTGGTATGTTCCGTGTGGGTTTCCTCCAGGTGCTCCTCCCACAGTCCAAAAACAAAGTCCAAAGTCCTCCCAAAGTCCAAAGTGTGTGTGAGTGAATGTGTGAGTATGTGTGTGTTGCCCTATGAAGGACATACGTCCCCTCCAGGGTGTATTCCCGCCTTGTGCCCAATGATTCCAGGTAGGCTCTGGATCCACCGTGACCCTGAACTGGATAAATGCTTACGGATAATGAATGAATATTATTTCTAGAAGCACTGCCAATCAGAAATTGTTGCCCAGAGAAAATGCACAAGAAATAGCAGCATAAATTTAGCCAATCTGTGTCCTTGAAACTGATGATTCCAGCAGCCTCCATATTCAACAAAGTCTGTCTGAGAGGAGAACTTTGGTAAAAAAAAACTACAGATCAACAAATACACACACACACACACACACAGAGGGAGAGAGAGAGACCAGTGAGTTTATAATATATGTATATAGACACAGTATGACCCAGCAATGTATGACAAACTAGACATTCCTAATTGCCTTATTACTTTTTTGATAATATTTCTGTGTGTTTCTGAACTGGTGTGTAATGCTTTAATGTAATGATTTATATAATGTAATGTGCCTTGTATTACATTCGTAGGACATTAGTGCCACCGTTTTGGATCATAACTATATTAACATTTATAATTATTATTCTGCTGATTTGTTTTTAAAATTAATTAAAACTACTTAGGGCGGCACGGTGGTGCAGCAGGTAGTGTCGCAGTCACACAGCTCCAGGGACCTGGAGGTTGTGGGTTCGAGTCCCACTCCGGGTGACTGTCTGTGAGGAGTTGGTATGTTCTCCCCGTGTCCGTGTGGGTTTCCTCCAGGTGCTCCGGTTTCCTCCCACATTCCAGTAACACACGTTGGTAGGTGGATTGGCAACTCAAAATTGTCCGTAGGTGTGTGTGTGTGAGTGAATATGTGTGTGTGTCTGTGTTGCCTTGTGAAGGACTGGCACCCCCTCCAGGGTGTATTCCTGCCTTGCGCCCAATGATTCCAGGTAGGCTCTGGACCCACGGCGACCCTGAACTGGATAAGCGGTTACAGATAATGAATGAATGAAAAAACTACTTATTTTCACAGACCATTGGTGTCCATCCCATTGTATTGGAATGGTTGTTGAAACTGACAGTGTGGCACAAACAGCCCCGCCTAGAATATTTTTCACCAGTATTGTCTCCAGTAAAAGCCTGGGATAAACATCAAAAATTGCATTATAGACTACTGTACACTCACTGTAACTCAATCATTTTTCATTCATTCCTCCCTCAGATTATATACTACTCTTTGTTTACAAGCTGCTCGTTGTTTGTTGTTTCACTATGGTGTTGAACAGAGGGAAGATGAGTTTCTATTTCGAGTCTTGGTTCCTCTTCTTCTTGGTTGTTTTTCTGAGGGAGTTTATTCTTGCCACATTTTCATCTTCTTGCTCAATTGGGGCTAGGACCCAGGATCCTGTAAAGCTGCTTTGTGACAACAGTAGTTGTAAAAACATTCTATAAATACATTTTTACTGAAAATACTAGCTGAAAAGCAAACAATAGTTTTTCATATTGGACATAGTGAATGTGAGAGAAATGGACTGGTGTGATTGATTTTGACAACAGCCAGACTTTTACGGCCTAATGATTTAGACCTAAATTGTGAGGAATATGGGGGTGAGTAGCTACTGACAGGCTTCTCTTAAACATGTAGATCCTGCCATTAACAACAGGAGATGACCTAGAGTTAGTAGTTTCAACGGTACAGAATTGGAGCAAATTCAGGCAGTAAATTAAATCAAGTTGGTATATTTATGGCCTTTAGAATCCTAATAAAAAAGCAGTAGTAGCAGTGATAGATGCGCGAGGTTGATACATGGCTTGAAAGTGTGTGTGTGGGTGGGGTGTAGGGGTGAGAGGGGGGATGCTGGGGGGTTGTGAAGACCTGCAGCAGTAAATCACCATTAGCAGCAGGTCAGAGTTTTGATTTCCTCTTTGTGTCACTGTCTCCTTGGCGATTGTCATTGGGAAACTGACCGCATCCAGAGCTCCACCTTCAAGCACAGACGGATCTTTCTTTCTCTCTCAGTACCCCCTCTCTGTCGTTCTGTCTGCTTTTTGTCTCTCATTCTCACACATGCACACGCATGCGCACACATTCTATTTGTTTCCCTATCTTACTGTCTGTCCTGGTTCTCTCCATTTGCTCCTTCCCCCCCTGTCTCTCATCTTTCACTTTTTCCTGGTTCTCTCCATTTGACCACCCTCCCTCCTCTCTGTCTCTGCGTCGTCTGTTTTTTTTTGTTACAATTAATTTGCTCCTGCCTCTATCTGCCTCTATCTATATTTGTGTTTATCTCACCTAATCTCTAATGTTCATGTGTACAGATACTTATTTTCTCTCTCTCTCTCTCTCTCTCTCTCTCTCTCTCACACACACACACACACACACACACATTCTTTCCCTGTTTCTGTATCCCCCCCCCCACAATCACTTCTTTCTTTTTTCCCCTCAACCCCCCCCCTCCTCCCCTTCCCTCTCCCATTTCTCTCTCCTCTCCTGCTGAATTAGATCTGGTTAATTTACACACTGGGCTGGCTGGGAAGAAGCGATCTGTAATAATGTGAGAGTGGTGTGTGTGTGTGTGTGTGTGTGTGTGTGTGTGTGTGTTTGATGAATAATAATGAAGGCTGTGAAACAGCTATTTGATACTGCTGACTCTGTAATGGTGGTGGATCTAGCTGTGGTGTAACCCTGACCTCTTGTTTATGTAATAGTATGTTTGTGTAAATACGATCAGTAGTAACCTTTATGGACAAAAGTATTGGAACACTTACACATTAGACCTACAGGAGATTCTATCTCATTCTAAATCCATAGGTGTTATTATAGAGTTTGTCCCGCCTTTGCTGCTAAAACAGCTTCCACTCTTCTGGGAATGCTTTGATATGCTGAAGCATTAAGGGTTCCCTTCACTGGAACTAATTGGCCTAAAAAATATCCCATAGCAATATACCTCCTCCACCAGATTTTATAGTTAGCACATTGTGATCAAGCAGGTAACGTTCTCCTGGCATTCCCCAAACACGGACCCATTACTCAGATTGCAAGACAGAGAAGCATCAGATGCTTGGCATTGTGTTTAGTGATGTAAAGCTTGCTGCAGCTGTTTGGCTATGGAAACCCATGCCATGATACTCCCAGCTCACAGTTTTTGCTCGGATGTTAATGCCAGAGGAGGTTTGGAAGTCTGTAGTTACTGAGTCAGCAGAGCATTGGCAGCCTCAGCACTAAACAACCCTGCTCTGTAAATATAGATGGTCAATAGATGGCTGAGTTGCTGTGGTTCCTAAATGCACATTTCAATGAAATCACTCCCAATTAATCATGGAATGTCTAGGAGGGAAGAAATTTCACAGTCTTGACTTGAATTAAACAACTGAAGTCAATGACTAGGAGGTGTGTGTAACTCATTTTGTCTATATAGTGTATTAGGGGCAGACATGGCCTAATGGCTAGGGAAGTGAACTTGCAATTGAAAGGCACAGATTCAATCAACTGGACTAGCGGGGAAAAAACACTTTCTCCTTCCTTTACATCCTTGGTTCAAATGCCCTTGAGCAAGGCACCTAACCCCCAAATTCTCCCTGTGGTTTAACCTCAGCTGAGGCGTCAGTGTTCACTGCTCTTTGTCAGTAGTGTGTGTGTGTTTTCACTGACACTGATTTTTAAATGTGGTGTTCCAATTTAATAGTTCTGCTGTGCAATTATAAAAGCAAGTTTCTTTCTATTTTCATTTAAATTACTTCACAGTGTGAATGTGTGTGTGTGTGTGTGTGTGTGCGTGTGTGCATTCAGTGAGCTAGCTAGTGAGAGACAGTGAGCTAGCCATAATGGCACCAGAAAACGGACCTCTCTGGACTGCATGTTTTATGCATGAGGGCAGAGGGCAGAGGCCCAAGAGAGGGATGTGTGCATATGTTTGTGTGTGTGTATGTGTGTGTGTTTATGTTTGTGGGTGACCCTTTAAGAGCTGTTGACTGTCCACCATTCATGTCTGTGCTGTCCAGTGAATTTTACTGCCGTTCCCAAAACACCAGTGTATCTGTGTGTATTCTGTCTATATGTTGATAATTATAACATTATAGGAAAAAAGGAAAGGTTCCTCACACTGCTGTGAGGCTTTGATTGCATACACATTAACATTGGTAAGGTCTGGTTCTGATGTTGGATGATTGGTGCTGGACCACTGATGTCACTCCAACTCATCCCAATGGAGCCCTATCACTCCACATTCCATAGTTCCATTGCGCCTCTACACAATGCTGTGGGTGATTTATACACCTGACACTTGGCACTGGACATGGTGAAATTAGACTTGAGTGGCTGATTATTATATTGTATTATGTTTTACAGTGTTTTTACCATAGAGAATAAACCAATGTGTGCCAACATAGTTTGCACCTTGAAGCTGAACTCAATAGCAGTGGTGTCTACAAACCTCTGGACATACGGTGTATGTAAGTGGTAATGTGAGCCTGTTCGCTACTGAGAGAGTAAGTGTGTGGTCGAGAGTGAGTTCAGAAAAAAAGAGGTAGGCTTTGATCATGTGCAGTGTGTGTGTGTGTGTGTGTGTGTGTGTGTGTGTGTGTTTGTGTGCACTCCCCAAGAGCCGCTTCTCTCTGTCCACCCATCGCTTTGCCTTGTGGGTAAAATAGCCAGCCATTTCCCTTTAGCCATGCTTTTATGGGTGAGTTACTACTCAGTCCTCAACGCTCTAGGAGCCTGTATGTGTGTGCGTGTGCTGGTAATACATCACAGTGTGGCGACCAAAACCTGCTTTAACACTAACAAGCTGTTCCCCAAATCATTAAATGTTAAAAGGTAGACATATTTTAAGGTTGTTATAAGGTTAGGGCTAGTAGTACTTAAGGATAAACTAAGGGGATGCTATATAATCACCCCATAATGCATGAAAACCAACATGTCTTTGTGTGTGTGGGTTTTTGTGAGGTGCACTTTAATAATAAAGACTCCATGGCTACCACTCAACCCACCATAAACCCCATATAATGCTGCATTTAGATCAGTTTCTCTTTAATCATAATTGACTTAGGAAAGGATTAAACTAACATTTATTTTAACAATTAATTGATTCATTAAGGATCGTACAATCAAAATGGAGTCCAACACAATCTGATTGGCTGAGGAGCTTTCTAACCATGTTGATAGTAGTGGTAACAGCATGGTTGTCCATATTAACTGTATCAGTTAGTTGAACAGCGGTTGCTTAGGAACGACTCAGTTTAACCTGCAGCTATTGGTAATACAACTACTTTTTCTAATAGTAACTTTTAGTGCATACAGAAATACAAAGTCAACAGATTAGCTTTGTAACTTAAATAATGTTTTATTTGACGCTAAAATAGCTAAAAAAGTAGCTTAGTCAGATTCTAAGGAAGGATGTGACAAGTTTACATAAGCTTCCACTTAGATTAAAAGATGTTTTTTTGTGACAGTGTCATTGTGCTGCCAACAAGCACACAGAACTCTTGCTTGGAGACACACACTCCTGATTCAAGTATGTAGACTGTGTTAATGAGATAAAACTTGTCCTTTACTTATTACAAAGATGAGGACTTTTATTTTATTTAGATGTTTGAATAACACATACTTAACAAGTGTATTAAAATAGCGGTGGGTGGAAGGACACATGGAGAAAAACATTTCGATTTTGCCTGAATTGCTGCATGTGATTCAGAGACATTTTCCTAACAAGTGTTTGCAGCTTTTTGATTCTGTCACTGTAATTGTAATAAGACTAACCTGACAGCTGTTAAGAGCAAATTGTTAACTGTTGAGACTGAAATACAGAGAGAGAGAGAGAGAGAGAGAGAGAGATCCACAGACTGTGCTAAGAAAAGAGAAAGAGAAGGAGAGTGATCGAGAAGGCTAAGGAGTAACAGTGGGTGATAAAGAGACTGATACACTGTAGTCAGAAAGCAGCATACCTTAGAGTACTGTAAAAAAGAGAAAGAGACAGAGAGAGAAAAAGGTAGAAAGAAAGCTAGTGAGAGAGTAAGAGGATATTAATAAATGACAGTGAATGGTAATAGGACAGATATTCCATGGTGAGCTTAGGATGAGCAGAGAGAAAGAAAGAAAGAGAGAGAGAGAGAGAGAGAGAGAGAGAGCGAGAGAGAGTTTGTTAAGAGAAGGCCCTCATTGGTGCCTGATCTGTCTCTAAGAGAAGATAGAGGCGAACTCTCAGATATGTGTGTAGTTCATTTATTTTTTTCCCTTCTCCTCAGAGATTTCTTTCTTTCTCTGTATATGTGTGTGTGTGTGTGTGTGTGTGTGTATGTGTGTGTGTGTGTGTGTTCCTTTCTCTCGCTCTCTTCACCCTTCCGTCTTTGTCTGGCCATTTGCGCAAACAAAACAGCCCATTACGGAGGCATCTCTTCTCTGAGGAAGCTTAACTCACCCAGATCCCCCTGCCAAGTGTCCGGCCGAGCGCTAGAGCTAAGCTAAAATAATCCAGACCAGTCGGAAGACAAAAAAAAAAAAAAACGCGGGATAAAAAGGCAAGATAGAGAAAGTAACGAGGAGGGGGTCCTTGCTCTTGTTATGCTAAGAGTGTTCCCGGACGGCCCGCTCGGCCTGAGTTAATTACGGCTGACATTTGAAGAAGGGCACTTGTGGCGTGGGCTGTGAAAGAGCCTGGCCTTGTGCTAATTGAGTTTGTGTTGACAGCTCCTCCCCCCATGTCACTTTCCCTCACCCAGAGACAGAGTGCCAGATCCAGGGAACACAACCAGATCCTCCATGTGCTCTGCAGCTCAATTAGTTTTGGGTAGGTAGTACTCTGTCCTAAAAACTGTCCCTGGGATGGTACCATTTACGCCACCACATTTTTATTGCAGAAGTCTTACCTAAGCACGCAAAGATGTTTTTTGAGAAGTCCTTAAAGGCACTCATCAGGGTGTAACACCCAGTGAATCTCAGACTGAATATACAGGAAAGCAAGAGACCAACCACTGAAATAACTGTAACACTTTCGTGGTTTCTGGAGGGGGACATATTACATTTCCTTTCGACAAGTGAACAAAGTTCCTGTGGGAAATGTTTGTATCATGCGTCTGACAAAATACCACAGGGATCAAAGAACAGAGCACTGTTTCCACCTGCCAGGCCAGCCCTCTTCACAATGAAACTTTTTTGGTGCCTGTCCTTTAAATGAGAATGAGCCATAGATCAGTTCAGCACGAGACAACAGGAGTGAGGAGCAGAAACACATGTTCTTGCCATTTTCATTAGATTCATTTATTTAGTTATTCATTTAATTAGTTCTTGTTTTCAGCATATATTGTCAGTACACTTATTCTTCTACTTTCATTGTGTTTGTTCTGCTCCATTTAACCCCGTCTTTGTGCTTTCACATCAATGCTGGTACAGTGCTATGATATGGTGATACACAGAAGAGGAGGTGGGACAATCCTTAAGTATCACCATCTACATTGGATGCAGCACAAAATCAAATCAGCTTGTTTTATTCCATGTCCTCAGCTCACAATATAATGTAGCATGGACTTGTACAGCTCAATATTTTATGAAATATAAAAGATGTTCAGAATTATACACAAACTCTATATTACTATAACCAATATAATAACCAATGAATTTATAATCCTTAGCCAAGTAATCATCTCCTAATGGATACAATAAATAAATATAAATAATGTAAATGTGATAGTTAATACCAGACATTAATGTTATATTAGTCTTTTTTTCAAAGCTCCTATGTGAATTTCATTTACACAAATACACACACACACACACACACACACACACACACACACACACAGCCATGTTCAATTTCATATTGCCGAGCAAGGTCACATTAATTCACTTATTTGTTTGATGCCTAAAGCTATATAAGCATGATTCAGTTATGTTTTCCAAAGGCTCTGCACACAACAGCACATCATGTTACATCACAGGAATCACAGAATATTATATTCTGAGATATTCTTAAATATAAAATATATTTCTGCACATTTCAGTTTCCCTTGAAATTCAGTGAATAAACTGTAATTGTAACTGTAATCAAAATGTAAAGGGAATTGTGTGTGTGTGTGTGTGTGTGCGTGTGTATTATTTTGGGGACGAAAGCTTCTTTCCACACATGATGGGGTCTTCACTTTTGTGGGAGCCACAGGTTGGTTAGGGTTAGGTTTAGCGTAGTAGTAGTTATGGATAAAGTTAGTGTAATCACCATGACATTAATGTAAGTCTATTAATGTAAGTCTGTAAGTCTTGACACTTCGTTAGGTATAACAGGCATATATGTGTGTGTTTAGGTGGGGAGGTATGGTCATGTGTGTATGTGTGCATGCGTGTGTGTTTGGCAGGGAGGGTCTCCACATGAGTCCCTCTGCCTCTGCATCACTGTCTCAGACCCACCTGGGTTTCTTGAGTTTGGTTAATCACAGACTACCTTTGGGGTTAATTGGCCTCAATCCATCCAGTGTGTGTGTGTGTGTGTGTGTGTGTGTGTGTGTGAGTGAGTGAGTGAATGAGTGAGAGAGAGAGAGAGAGAGAGAGAGAGAGAGAGAGAGAGAGAGAGAGAGAGAGAGAGAGCATCTGTAGCTGAGCAGCTTTGTTATTACTCTTTCTATTTCACACACATATGGTTGGCCTTTGCTTCCAGATGACACCCAAGAGTCTTAGTTGTGTGTGTGTGTGTGTGTGTGTGTATGTGTGTGTGTGTGTGTGTGTGTGTGTGTGTGTGTGTGTGTGTGTGTTGGTTAGTGGGGGAAGGGAAACTTGAATACTAGCTCCCAGTATTTATCATAAGAATAAAATGTTGACACAAGTCATGAGCATCTGTTGTTTCACTGGCTAGCTTTAGATTTAATGTTAACTACTAGTCAGTCTGAAGGGGAAGCTTTTGTTAATGCTCATAAAGCTTCATCAGGCAGTGAAAACTGTTTGTTCAACAAACAAATATTGGCTATTTTTAATAATACAATTTTCTGATGCTATTTCGTAAGCACATTAAACATGACGTTAATTCACTAGGATTGGGCTTTACACATCCTCTAACTGTCAATGCTATACCATGATCAATAACACCTGTATTAGAGAAAACTGTTCATAATGTTCTGTACCTATTATATTCATTACATATTATACATATATTTTACTCTAATTCTCTCTGTTTGTTGTGTTGTCTTTTTCCAGCTATGGCAGATTTCCATGTTCACCCACTCTCAGTGCGTGCAGATTTGGCAGGTGTTGCGCGGTTTCAGTGCCAGATCCATGGGCTGCCCGAGCCAGTCATCAGCTGGGAGAAAGATGGACGACCAGTGGACACTAGCGACGAGAGGTACCACCTGGCTTATATTAACACAAACAAATGTACACCTCTCCCTCTTTCAACACATATGTGCAGGACAGGAGCACTTATAGTTCTACAATTACAGACTAGTCCATCTGTTTCTCTTCATACTTTGTTTGATCCCTTTCAACCTGTTCTTCAATGGTCCAGACCCCCAGAGAACAGGTGTGAATTGGGTTGTTGACCATTCTCAGCGCTGCAGTGACACCAATGTGGTGGTGATGTGTTAGTGTGTTGTGCTAGTATCCGTGAATCAGACACAGCAGTGCTGCTAGAGTTTTTAAACTGCATCCACTCACTGTTCACTTTTTTAGACACACCTAACGCGTTGGTAAACTACATAATGCTCCTGTTTGCTAAGTAAACCCAAGAGAATGGACAGTGAGTGTAGAAAAAGGACAGGTGGTCAGTCGTAATATTATATATGATACTATACAAAACACGTTAAATGGTCCTGAGCCACTGTGGTCCAAGTCTACAGTGCTCTCTTCCTCTCACACACACATGCACACATTTTTAATTCCTTAGTGACCTTTCTCTGTTTATCTCTTCTGTGTTCTCTCAGGTACACTCTGCTGCCCACAGGTGTTCTGCAGATAACAGGTGTTCGGCCTGAGGACAGTGGGGTGTTCTGCTGTGTGGCCCACAACAGTGCAGGAGTAAAACACAGTGCTGGAGCCCACCTAACTGTCTCAGGTCTCAACTTGCACTCTCTCTCTCTCTCTCTCTCTCTCTCTCTCTCACACACACACACACACACACATTTCCTGTGGTATTGTATTTTGACCAGTTTAACCAACAATAGTGGTGGGCAATATGAGCGCAAATCAATATCACAATTAATTTTATATTGTACCATGATTACGCTTAATGAACGATTAATTTGTTTTTGTATTTTTGACCTTCGTAGTTAAGTGACTTCGTAGTTAAGTGACGTAGTTAAGTATGCTCCAGTATTAAAGCTGGGATATTTTTTCTAATGCTCCTTTGCACTAATGTTTTTAGCACTATTTTTGTTAGGTGTGTGATTTTGCTTTGGACACTGATATGTTTTTTTGTCAGTGTTTACATTTGACTTCTTTTTTTTAGTGTCATCTAAATTAAAGTCAAATAACAATGTGTCCAAACCACAGGCAGTGAGTTGTTCTTTGGTACAAGTTGCTCAAGATGCTCGGTCAGACTCAGCGTTTAGATTCTCCTCCATGTTGCTTCCATATGGCTGATAGAGGCAGAATCGTGTATCTGTAGAAGGGTAGTGTGGTTTTAAAGGGACAGTACATTAACACAAATTGGGGACATGACAGAATTTCAAAAATAATAAAAAAGTAAAAAAAAAAAACTTGATATAATCGATATAGACAAAATTATATCGATTAGAAGTTCTGAATACCGATTTCAATTAATTTTCGATCAAATGCCTAGCCCTAACCAACGTAAACTTTTGCAAACCGAAATAAATGTAAAATGCTTTGCATAGGCTTATATTTGTTAAATTGGTTGAAATACATCTGTTTACATCCTTTCTTTCACTTACCTGTCACCTCTCCCTCTTTCTCTCCAGGCTCCCAGTCTTCAGTTTACAAAGACCCAATGATCCTTGTTGGCCCTGAAAACCTTACACTCACAGTTCACCAGACCGCCATCTTGGAGTGTGTTGCCACTGGCTACCCGCGCCCCATTGTGTCCTGGAGCCGACTAGGTAAGCCCTGAGATTTTATCAGAGTAAGAGGATGTTCACACATTGAAATTGGAATGGAATAGATCATGACGACATGGTGCTTGTATTATGAGTTTTCCACACACAATAGAAATGTCTTCTAAGTCAGGAGAAAATTTTGCTTCCAATTTTCCTGTTGATATTTATTGTCATCTAGCTGTACTGTGCCAAATCATACTTCTTACATTTCTCCTCTGGTCTAAGTGTACTTTAAGGAACAAGATATTTTTTCTTTAAAATTGCTGCTTCAAAATCATTGTGATTCTTTACTGAACTATACCAGGGAGAACAGAGCCTCTGTTGTTGCTACTCGGGACTCAGCACTGCAGAGACTGCACTATGTAACTTTTGGAGTAGTAGATTTTAGGACAGTGCTGTAAAAGTGAATTACACTCTGCAACTGTAGGGGGAGCCCAGGAGCAAAAATACCAAATTTTACTTAGTGTTCCTTTAAATACTAAATCAAATAGGTGACAACGGTGATGTATCTGGTCCTAAAGGGTTTGGGGATAATGAGATGTGAATGAACGTATGGAGTGTGTTTCACTTTGTTGCATTAACTGTCTCTATTTGTCTGGGATAACTTTAGACTAGATGTTACAACACTGCGGTGAAGATGTTTTGCATCCAGCCACATAAGCATGAGGGCGGATGATTAGATCTGGCTCACAAATGCTACATTTTCCAATGAGCGGATACTTGAATGCACTTTAGAGTAGCAGAAATCATTTCAAGGACTGTCTACAAACATTTGGACATAACATGTTTTTTAAAGTAATATTTTAACCATATCACCCACTCTTCCTATCCTATAGTTCTTTTGGTATTCCCATTATGGCTTCTCTTTTCATTTGAAGCTGAAAACCCTGGAGCGCCAATATATAAAACATCTCAGGGGCAATAGCGGAGACCAGCTCCAGCTTTTCATATTTTAATGAAAACATTTATTTGAGGAAAGTTGTAATTTACATAGGCTAACTGAATATTTCACATCGGTTTGAATCTGGAAAGCACGGTGTCTTAATTATCGTAATAGAGCGAGGGGGAAAAGAAGATGGAGGTTAAATGTCTGAGGAGCAGGATTGCATAATGTGATAATATACCAGTATTGCAATTGCATTGCTTCATACTGCTAGTGCAATCCTCTTTAGCCAAGAGGATTGCATGATAGGGATAGAATATTATGCACTGCGATTGCATTGCTACATATTGCGATATGCCTTGCAATATGCATTATTTGGACAAAACTTTGTGGACTCTCTACAATAATACTCGCCTGCATTATATGGATGTTTCTCCCTTTTTGCTGTTCCTGGAATGATTTACACCAGATGTCAAAACATTTCTGTGAGATGTTGATGCATTTCAGTCACAAGAACATTAGTAAGAGAACTGGTTTTGAATGATTAGTTCAGGATTACAAATATCACTCCAGCTGATGCCTACTGCATTGGAAAGGGCTCCGCTGCTCAGAGCATGTGCTTCATATTGTCACTGTCCAATGACAAACACGTATCTCATGTACCAATAGAAATTCTTTAAAGTTGCTATTTTGGAGATATATGTGTTTAATTGGACAGTGAAAATACCTTTTTAGCCTATGCTTGGCATTGAGCAAGGTGCTCTTAAACTCATGAGCTGCTCCAGAGTAACCCATTTTATTTGGTGAACCAGTGTTTTTACATGAGTAAGGATTAGACTGAAGTTCATTTGACCTTGATGGATATCAGACTTTACATGTTGGTTTACATTAATTCCTTAATTTATCAAAACTTATAGAATACTTTCATTGAATAGTATGTACATAGTAAAAACATAGTGATTGGGTGGAAGGCTCATTTTCATTTTGGCAGTATTGTGATAACAATGAACAAATGGAATGTAGTGCAGCAAACAGTGGTCTATTTCAAGCATTTGTTTCTTTTAATGTTGATGATTACGGCTTACAGCCAATGAAAACCCAAGAGTCATTGTCTCAGAAAATTTGAATAATCAACACAAAACACCTGCAAAGGTTTCCTAAGCCTGTAAAATGCTCCCTTAGACTTTTTCAGTAGGCTACACAATCACAGGGAAGACTGCTGACTTGACAGATGTCCAGAAGGCAGTCATTGATACCCTCCTGCTCAATCCAAGTACATTAATGGAAAGTTGAGTGGAAGGAAAATGTGTGGTAGAAAAAGGTGCACAGGCAACAAGGATAACCACAGCCTTGAAAGGATTGTCAAGAAAAGACCATTCAAAAAAAAAAGGAGTGGACTGCTGCTGGAGTCAGTGCTTCCAGAGCCACCAAATACAGACGTATACAGGATTAGGTCAACATTTCTGTATTAAAAATAATTTTTTTTAAATTTATCTTATATAATATTCTAAGGAAATAATGACTTTTGAGTTTTCATTGGCTGTAAGCCATAATCATCAACAAAGAAATAAATGCTTGAAAGGCTATAGAAATATATATAGAAAGGAATCTATATATATACGAGTTTCACTTTTTGAATTTAATTACAGAAATACATGAATTCCTTGATGATATTCTAATTCACTGAGATGCACCTGTAGAACACGACTGTTACAATGAAAATAGAAAGCTTATCCAAGACGAAAGTGTTATTGCTCAAAAGTCATTGGCTTTATTTCTGCCCTTTTGTTACAACATGGATGTCAGCTGTGAGAAAATGGTATTTGTTTGTTGGACGCTTATAGCTTTCCGAAGCCATTAGTTTAAAAACAGGGAATGGTTCGTTGAGGAATTTTAATCTCACCGACCTTCATATAAATGAATGCAGAGAAAACGCAGTAACTGCCCTTAAGGTGACATCATGCCCTGATGAGGTGCCATTGTGTATATGTGAGTGTGTGTTGGTATATGTGTGTTTGTTTGTATGCATGCATTAGCATGTGCGCACATGCATGTGCTGATTTGGCGTCTCAACCATTTGTCTTCTTTGCCCATGTATCATTAATGGAGTCTATTTATCACCATAAAGTGGTGTTTGACACCTGAACATACATAAGATAGAACAACATTTCTCTTCCTATTATCATATTAATAAACAGTCTCCCTCACGTCCATAAACTATAGTGATCTGCACTATATTCCAACGATGAGTACAACCTCAACCTCAACCTCATCTGCCAAGTAGAGGGCGGTTTATAAGTAAGTGTAATTTACTTTAATGATATAACACTCTCATGACAAAACCTTGATTATCCATTTTTGTGTCCATTTTTCCTTTTTGCCCCAACTGGAAAATAGCAGCAATAGTTTGTATTGTTTCAGAATTGCATAATGAATTAATCTATAAAATTCAGGCAAAATTGTTTGGACTATTTTCCTTTTACTGTTAACTGTAATAGAAATTTAAGAGTTTTTTTAGTTGTTGATATAACATATTGATTTAATATAAAACTACATTTGGTGTTTAATTTTTGATGATTGCTGCACATAGTATAAAAAATCTATAATAATTTTTACATTAGATATATATTAGAAAAGCAAATTAAATGTTTAACATTTAAGTCTTATCCTATATCTTTCTTGTTAAATGTTTTATTTCTTACTGTAATATGTGTCAGATTTATTTCATTGGGAGTCAGATTACAGAATTTTAATGTTTTGTCTCTTTTCTTTGGTTTTTATCCTTTTTTGCGCTTTATCTTGTTTTTTTCCTACCATGTGCTCTGTGTTTGTTTATGCCAACCATGTGCTTATGACTCCTCATGTGATCTCTTGCCACACCTCATTCTGTGTCTCTTCCCTGCGTGTTTATAAACCTTGGTCTTTAATCTTTAGACTGTTTGTCATGTTATGTGTGTATATTAATCTTGATCTGTTTCTTCCTTAGTATTGTTCATTGTTCATTCTCTGCCTTAGTCCTGTGAAACTTTCTAGGTTCTCCTCTGTTTCTGTTTAGTGTTTAGTTCTTTGTTGATCTCTAGTATTAATTTAGTCTGGTTTTGTCATTGTGTATGTTATTAAACATTATAAACATTATATATTATATAGATACACAGGAGAAGGATAAGACTTGCTGAGATTTTTTGATAACGTCATTTTAAAGGTACATTGGGCATTTTAGTTGCATACTTTAAAATATGTAGAACATGATTAAAAATAATAATTTTAGTGCAATGATATCAGTGCAAATGCATTCTCTGGCTGAGAAAAACTGTTTGGAAGACATAGAATGATAATGAGGTACAGTATGCAGCTGTATGCACCATGTTTTTGTGTTGAAATAACTAGCATGGTTTGGTTCATTTCAGCATGTTTGTTTATGTCAGTCATAATTTATTGATCATGCAGGACTTGATAACATGTTTATAATATATTTTCCCATTACCTGTTTATTACCATGCAGAAAAAGCATCAGAACCTACTTCATGTAGTTTTTTTTAAAGGGGCATAAGTGATTTACAAATATTAAAATGACCTCTGATTGAAAAGATTTGATGACAACCAAATTACATCTTAAATACATCAGTAACCTATCCTTTATTACAGCAATCTGTAATATATCTGTAATAAAATGAATTTACACAATTCCAAACAGCAGGCAGTACATTTCTTTGTGTTTTGTAGACTTTCGGTCTATCTGAGATATATAATCACATCTATCCGCCTGTTGTCACTTTCTAAGAAATAGATATATATTAACGTGCAAAGGTTTTAGGCACCAGAGATTATGAGATTTAAAAAGCTATTTATCTGAGAAGTTAGTGTTTATTTGCTAAAAAACAAACAAACACACAACAAATTACAACCAACATTAGAATAAAACAAAAAATAACATTATTCCAGTGAGTGTGATATTCTGTCTGTGAATGTGTTGGTTTAACTTTTTCCAAATCTCTTCTCGTGGCAGTCCGTATTATTTGAGGTTATCATGCAATGCCTAGTTTTACCGGTTAATAAATAATTATTTTAAATAATGTGTGCTGTTGATTTTACAAATTCATGCAATCAAGGAGAATCTGAACAAAACATTATTCTTTAAACTCACTCACACCTACTACTTTATAGAAAAAATATCTTATAGGCACTAAAGTGTTTTAAAAAAGCCTGATTGTATCTTTAACCACACTAACACTTGCAGGCCTGATTGCATCTTTAACTGTTCTTAGCACAACCCGCAGTGCGTTTAGTTGTGTGCTATCAGATCGAAGAGTCTTTTCTGGTCATTACCTGATCCAATTTACTTGTTGAGAATGTAAATGCCGGGCCCCTTGTGTAAGCAGTGTTGATAATCAGATTGTGGATATTGCCTTGCAGAATGTTGCTGGAATTAAATGCTAACAAAATGGGATTGGATTTGGCCATATTGGATTACACAGAAAGCGAGAGGTAGAAAGGGAGAGATGAAGCTAAGCTGTATAATGCATGTGATATCTGTATGTAAAGTCATGCTTAATGTCAAACACGCAAAGTGTGTGTTCTCTATTTGCGTGCTGTGTTAAGGAACCAAAATAGCACGTAAGATATGCGCCTACATGCTCACATCCACACATGCATGATTTACATCTGTACAGATTGTAATGGTGTATTACAATCAGAAGACCTCAGAATCTCATCAACATCATGTACAGAGAGTGGCTACATGATAGGGTTTATTTACATTTATTTCCATATGTTTGTGGACATATGCTCATCCAATATGCCTTCTGAAATGACTATTAATAGGGAGTCTGTTCCCCTTTTGCTGCATTTATTGCATTTCTGGGTAAGACTTTACACTAGATTTTGGAAGACTTGATGGTATTCAGCCGTGAGGGAATATGTGAGGTCAAGTACTGATTTTGGGTGTTTAGCTCTTAATCACAAAAACCACTCCATCTCAACAAATATGATATTAGATGAAGCTCCATCTCAACAGAGGACACACTCCCTTCATCAATGCCTCTACTGAAATTACTGAGTGAATTTCTAGCTCGTGCAGGCATATGAGCTGTCAATTGATGTTGCATCGGCTGTAGCCCAGAAATAAGTGGTGTGTGGCTTCACATGCCTTGGAGGAAACTTATGCAGCCTTTACTCTCTCAGCTTTGTGGCACTGAGTGATTGGTGAAGACAGAGTTAGTGGATGTAACGGGCAAAGACTAAAAATTAATTCAGTTCTGGGTCACGGTGGGACCAGAGCCTACCCAGAATCACTGGGCACAAGGCAGGAACACACCCTAGAGGGGGCGCCAGTCCTTCACAGGACAACACACACACACTCACATTCAGACTAAAAATTGGTTTGGTAAAATTTGGTGTAGGCTTGAACAGTAAGGTTTTGGCTCTACACGTATAAACACTGAACAATCACTGGATTATGAAATCCACCGACTCCACAGACCCACGATAGATAGAGCAGGTTTGATTTGGGTAGTGGATCATTTTCAGCACTGCAGTGACACTACAGTTTTTAAAGCCTTCTGTGTCACCGCTGGACTAAGAATAGCCCCGCAACCACAAATGTGTCCTGTGTCCACTGATATAGGACTAGATGGTGACCAACACAAATTGTGCAGTAACAGATGAACTACTGTGTCTGACTTTACATCTACAAGGTAGACCAATAAGGGTAGGTGTGTTTAATAGAGTGAACAATGACAGGACACAGGATTTAAAACTCATGCCTGCTCTGTAGTGGTCTTGTAGGAGTCCTGACCATTGAAGAACTTTCAGTTCATCCAATTCATTACAGTAACAGGAGGCTTGAACTTTTAGCTCTGTGCTCTGTCCGTACAGGTCATCAACATGAACCTTCCATATTTGCCATATTTTTAGGCTCCTAGTGTGGAACCCTGTGGCTGTAGTTGGTCCTGTAAACTCATCTGCTTTGTAAATCATGGCTCTCCATTTGGTCTTTAGTGCTCTGAATAGGCTATTAGGCCTCTGCTCTGTATAACTTGACTTGGCAGATGTCAGACAATTACGGCTAGTCATTCTAAATTACGCTCGGCTAACGTGCGCCTGCCAGGCATCTTAATGTGCGGCATAATAATAACACGGATATAGAGTGGATGACAGTGATCACTGTGGGGTGTGGGAATAAAGAACTCAGCTGGGCAGCAGTGCTGGTGTCTGTAACAGTCGAAATATTAATGTCCAGCCTAATTTGGATCTGTTCACATATATAGGGTCAACATTTATAATTGATGTTCAGATTGAAGGCACTTTTAAAAATAGCACAAACTGACTAGGGGCCCATGGTGACGCTATTAATAAATTCTGAGTAGAACTGTCAACACCGATTTTATTAGCACTGATTCTTTTCATTTTAATTATTTTGATGAATAATTCACTAAATGATAAAAAAGAAACAGACAAAGCAACAGTCATATGATAATTTATAACATATTACTAATTATTGCCTGTTTTCATATAATTGTGATGTCCATACAAGACACTGAGCTCAGAAAACACATACACACACTCTCTCACACACTGAAGGTCCCAGTTGAGCTGTAGTGTAGTGTTCACCCCTCACATGACCGAACATACAAGGTGCTGCCATGGCAACGGAATTCTCCTGCGTCACTGCCGTTTGTATTTTTCACATGTCCCCCCTCACTCTGCTCCTGCTCCAAGCCCCTCGCTCCACTCAACCCCATTGTTCTCGCCATGGTGGTCACACAGTCTGGAAGCATGGCAGACGACCACTGCTCTGGGCACCAAACCTTAAAGAAATAGTTTGGGTGGCTCATTGCACTTCATGACAATATGCAGTTAAAATTTGTATAATTTTGCCTTTCTAGGATAAATATGCAGATTTGCAGAAGGGGTCTACTACAGATTTCAGCAGTAAGATACTGTTAGTTTTATTTTTAACATAATTTTATACATATGAGACCCATACTTTACCTTTGACATGGTGTGAATCAATGTGATTTATAAAAATGGACAGAAGTATTTATCAATTTGATCAAGTATGGCAGGTCATCTACTGAGGCTTTAACAAACTTCGATCTATTTTTATAAATAACCTCAGGTCGGGACTAGTGTCAGAAACCTCATATGCAATTCTATTTTAGATTGCAGAACTGTTCAACATGGTTTGAGGCAAGTGTGTGATGTTGTGGCCTGTATCAGTGGCAGCGGGCAGTGACAGAATTGTTAGAGTGATATAAATTGCAATTATTGTCCACAAATGAAGGTCAGGGTTGTTATTTTGACTTAGATGACAAGCATACCTACATCTACTGACTTAAAATTTGAACACTTCCAATTACTGCCAATTAATTAATCTATGGGCTATTCACAAGCTCCAAAATATTAATGTACATTTCTTAATTAAGCTTTAAACAGTGACAATATTAAGGATTTTTTAAAGATTAGCCTTTAAGACTGAGCTGCCCCAGCCTGAAGAATTATAGCATTTGTGCAATTTTTTTTAATATCAAAACCCATACATTTGTAGTCCCTGAATGAACCAATTAATGCTCCACAGCATGGGTCCCCCACATGAAAACTTCTAAAATATGTTAGTACAAAATCTCTGTTACACCCAAATCACTAGGTGTTATTCTGTGTGTCACTGATGTGTGTTCTTTCCCCATATCTGTCTTACATTTCTCTCTCTCACTCACTCACTCTCTCTCCTTCCTTGTCTCTCTCTCTCTGACAGACGGAAGACCAATTGGAGTGGAGGGTATTCAGGTGTTGGGAACTGGCAATCTGATGATTTCTGATGTCAGAGTGCAGCACTCGGGTGTTTATGTCTGCGCAGCAAACAAACCTGGCACTCGTCTTCGCAGAACTGCTCAGGGGCGACTGGTGGTACAAGGTGAGTCATTATTTTACACACTGATTTATACACTAAAAGTCCAAAGCTGTGTGAGCACCTGCTTTTACAACATTTCTTATGGAATGGTGTTAATAGGTAGATGTCCACCTTTGCTCTACTCTTCTTGGAAGGCTTTACACTAGACGTAAGAACGTTTGTGTGAGGGTTTGATGGTATTAAACCATAAGAACATAAGTGAGTTTTATGGCTCTAAACATTATCCCTAAAAGCTAAAATTTGTCAAGGTTAAAGCACATTTGATACAATATTCGACCCTACAGAAGACTTGGAGATATGGATTTAAGTCTGTGAGGAGTTTGGAGTGTTCTCTGTGTGTATGCATGGGTTTCCTCTGGGGCTCAGGTTTCACCAGTCCAAAAAAACACCCGCTGTTATGTGAATTGGCTGTGTGAAATTACTCACAGCTGTGTGAGTGAATGTGTAAGTGTGTGATGCGCTGTGATGGACTGGCACTCTTTATTGGACTGGCATTCTTTATTTTGCTTGTCTTGTTTTGCATTACTGTTTTATAAAAGCAGTACAATGTTTAAATAATCTTTGGTATTATCTTTGGGTCAGGTTTTTGGGGACATTTAGGTGGCCTATTAGGTTAGTATTAAGTGGTCATACATTTCTAAATCATATCTGATTACTTCCAAAATAAAGGTGCCATTCTTTGGCTTCTTTCTGCTTCCACTGATCAATAAAATGATCACAGGCATTGACACACAATTAACAGCATGGCTCTTCCATCTAAGAGTTCTGTAATGCAGTGGCCTTGCCTCCTGCTGGTCAGGAAGATTAAATGGAGTATTGACTTGCTTTTCTATCAGTCCTTGCTTTTCTATCAGCTTAGACAGGGAGAGTGCTCCAGTCGATGTTTCCTGCTATCATATAAATACACAGCAGCATCCTCTTATAGAATGTTCTCCCAATTCACATTCGTGTATAAGATTTTCCTGCCATTTATATGATTTTAATGAAAAACATACCTCTCCAAAAAGTACATTTACAGAAGGAGAAAACAAAACATTCTTAATTTCAATGGAAGTGAATGTAAAAAAAATTATGGAGCATTACTATTGGTGCATTCATCATGAAATTTTTACAGTGTGAAAGACAGCAGTTGTGTTCAAATGATGCAGTAGAAATTAGAAGTAATTGACAAAAATGGAAATACAGATTTTTGATTGAACTGCTATGATATAAAAAAGCTTTTTTTTTAACTTACCTTAAATTTACAGCTTCATATTTATTGTGACGTGTCACAGACCTGTAAAAAGGAGAACAGAGCCTCTGTTGTTTCTACTCTGCGCTCAGCACTGCAGAAAATTTGCTATGTAATATTTGGGGGAGGGTAGGAAAGCACCCCACCCCTCCCCCTTGATTTCAGGACAGTGCTGTAAATTACACTTTGCAACAGTAGAGGGAACCCTAGAGCAAAAAACTGAAATCTTACCTAGAATTCCTTTAATGTATTAATTTGTTCCACTGTTAGAACTGTTTTCTGTATGCTCTACTGTGTCTTGTGTGATGCATTACTACTATTACTACTATTGCTACAACACACACTAACACTACCATCATGTTACTGCAACCAAGAATACTTTAAAAAATTTGCAGAGCAACAGATGGACTGCAGTCTGTATTTGTAGAACTACCAGGTGCATCTATATGGTCAGTTGATCAGGTAATAAAATGGACAATTAATGTAGAAAGAAGAGACCATTTTAATATTTTGGTTTACATAGCAACTGAAAGTTTGCCCCCCCCCCCCCCAGCTTTCAGAGGCGGCAGTGGGCGAATGCTAAAAGGAGTTAATGATCATCAATCAAACGTAGTTAGCACATCCACGCTCAGGCACATTGCTGTCTCAAGCTGCTCTGATGCTGCTCAAGTGGTGGGAATCTTAGCTTGGTAGAAGCTACTACTGAACGCTGTGGAGAATTGTGTGGCATTGCTATGTAGGTCAGAGTTACAACTGTATAGCTGCTGTGATTTGGATTAATGTATTTGAAGGAGATATGAAGTAGCTTCTCTATAACTTCTGATTCAGTATGACTTTTTTTTTCACTTTCTACCTGGTTGCCATCTTTTTTCTTAGTACAATATTGTCCTAAAATCAAATACCACTCTTAATTTCTACAAAAGACACATTAACCAGTAACTTATTAAATGGGCATATTTAATCAATTCCACAGTTTGGGCTTTATGTGCTTCTCACAATCCAAGTGGTCTCAAATACATGCAGTGATGTCAAGGCCTAGACTTAGATGTGGTTACTCTGCTGAGGACATCAACATTTCCTTTACTCAATAATTGTTTCTTGACATCTTCACATCAGTTCAGACCAGCAATACTGAGTTTTCTTCTCACTGTAGAAGGAAGTAGGGTTTTTTTAATCACACTTCTGCTACAGTTCATCCAACACCTGCCAAAATCAGCAGCATTTGAACTCATCCCAACACACGAGATGTCAAATGACCATCTACACGCTCTGCTATTTCTGCAGCATTGTAATGTACAAATGTGTTGTTCACACAATTGGCTGCCTTGCAAATATTTAGCATTTTATTTAGAGTTTGTTACTTTTATATTGATTATTCAGCAATTTTCTGTCATGGTGATTGTGCATGGTAATTATTGTGTGATTAATATCTTTTTAGACAGAGTTTTGATTCATTTGCTATTGATATTGATATTTCTACATGTTTATATTGTCCTGCTCCTGCGGTCACTGGATTGGTTAGCTGCCCACTCCCGGTCAGGAAACTGACATTTAATCCTGTGCAAGATAACATGACGGAACCTGGGAGTTCAGTGGGAATGAAGCTAGAAGGACAGCTTCAGTAAATATTATGAAAATACAAAAAAATTGTATTTTAATTGATATGGAACAATGCAGAGTTCTAATATGAACAAACCAACAAGGTCAACATTTTGATATTTATTTCATCTTGACTTTAAAACCCATGGGAATTAAGCAAACGAAGGGTGATCTCTGAGTTTGCACCATACTGTATGACTCTCTCTATCTAATATAGCTCATACTTAAAGACATGTCCACAGCCTTGCTGCCAAGATCACATATCTCTTGTACTGTAAGGATGAGAAGTTCAGTGCATTAATCTCTTTTATAAGAGACCCATCTCCACTAAACTCCCTCTGATGGGCTTCTAATGGTGTGGCCGCCTTCGCAAACCAAGCAACAGTGATTCTTGTGGTGGAAGGCACATATGGGGTTTATGGCCTAAATGATTAGGCCTATCACAGTACGGACGTCAGCCTTGATGTATCATATAATGCAGCTGTGGATACAAATGATATGGCAGTAATTGCAGGAGGGGAAATTGCAATATCAAGGCTGTTGCCACTAATCGGCCGCTAATCACAAATTTCCAGCTAAACTAAATGCAACCTAATTAAGAAGTAATCGTTTATTGGATTAACGGCAACTCTGCATCAGTTACAGCTAATAGAACATGGCTGAGGAAAAGGGCAACTCTGCATTAAGACTTTGGGGGTCTCTCCATAGGCCATGCCAGCTCACTTGAAGTGTTAGTCACATGACTGTGAAGCAGCCCCCACTCTCTTCAGCCTGAAACCTGCTTCTTTGTCACTTAATCTCTTGCAATTTACACTGGAACTGGAGTGTAGATTCTCTGTTCTACACTGGAGTGTAGATTCTCTTCTGAAATCTGTTTTCCTCTGCTGTAATAAAGTTAATTGGAGGCTTAGACTCAGTCTTGCCACAGTAACAACATGCTTATAATGTGATCAAAATATAGCAATCCTTAGAACTGCAATTTTACATTCTTTTTCTCTTGATTGCTCCCTTTTGTTCCTGCCCTCCCACTCTCTTTCGAGGCCTGAGTTGTTCTGAGTTGTTCAAACACTAACAATAGTAAAGCAGCGTGAATACAGTATAATTAGATTGGATTTAATGTTAAACAGAAAGTTGCAGAAATATACATGTATTGTGAATGTCATACTTATAGGATAAAATGAAGGTGAATAATACCTCTCTCTCTTTTTCTGCTTTCTACAGCTCCAGCAGAGTTTGTCCAGCCTCCCCAGTCTATAGCACGGCCCGTGGGCACCACTGCTATCTTTACTTGCTTGGCTCAGGGAGAGCCCACCCCTCAGCTCACCTGGCTCAAGAATGGTCAGATCCTGGAGCCTGGAGGTCATGTCAAACTTAGGAACAACAACAGGTGAGAGCAGAGCATTACTGTTAATATTACTGTTTTATGAGGAAATATTAAAAAGTCATGGGACTTCACTGTACTCTACTTATTCCCACTCATTTGTGTATGTGACTTTTCATTGAGCTGATCATGAATGCTAAAAAATATGTAAAGTTGAATTTTGGTGCTGAAAGCCTGGTCAGCTTTCATCCAAAACCTGTGGAGTGTTTTGTTATACCCTTTTCATGTCTCTTCATTTAGACTGTCGTTAAAGCCAATGTTCACAATTGTATTCAAAAAACACTTTTTATAAAACTCAAGAAATGTTTTCCTGACAATTTGTTAGCTCTCAAACTTGTTAATAATTATGAAGTCCAATGTCAGTAAATTAGATTACTTTAGGTGGAAATATCTCTAAATTCAAAAGACAGCTAACAGCATAATAGTAAACAGACCAAGACTACAATTAAACTAAATAACTCAAGTTACAAATGAGTTTCTGTGCTAGTTCAAATAGTGAGTATAACTTGCAGGCAAGTTAAAATTCAGCCACATACAAATTCTTAACTTTAAAAGATGTGGAGCTTCTAAACAATCCAGAGAAAACAGCATTTCCTCACAATCGTAGACATTCCCTTTAAGCTTTTAATGCTGTTTTTGAAGGCATATTTATAAATTCTATTTTTATGATGTGTTGTGGAGAAACTGAAGTTGGCTTCTTTAAGGCTTCTTAAACTTCATACTTAAAAAGTCATACTTAACATTCCACTTTATATAGGACAGCAGTAATGCTGTGGGCCCTGCAGCCGCTGCAACATTTAGGATTTTTGAAATTATATTTGTTAAAGCATGTGTGTTGTCTTAGTCTGGGTTGAGTTTTTGTCATAGCATCTTGCCCTTAATTTGCACGAATATCAGCAATAAGGACTGTTTTTTGTTCACAAAACACTAATATCTCTAGCCGGGATCCGTGTTTCTAAAAATATGTGTATGTGTTGCTGTTTTGTTCTGGTAAATGATGCTTTTGCTTTTTTTCTCAAATGCAGTGTTAATTTGTTTGCATGTCACAACACCTGGGTGGACATTTGCCCGTTGAGACATGATGGTTAGATTGTATCCGAATCACACTCTCTGTAGCCACGGAGTGAGAATTGGATTTCTATCTGTGGCTGTCCAAGCCTATTTGATAGCTCCTGGGTTATTAGGTTAGCCAGATATGGTTGAAATGGGATATTTCTGACTGTGTATTGCGCTTTGAGTTGTTTTGTTTACACCACACATGGGAAATATGGTAACAGGTTTAGTAAAGATCACATCATCTCACAACAGAAGCTTTTTTGTGAAGTTTCTTGTGCTGTTGCTTGTGTTTGATGGTCATGATGGTGGGGGCTGTAGTCCCGAGAGGCTCAGAGTGTTGCTGTTTTCTAATAACGCTTCTTGAGGTAAGTGGGACAGGAATGTGAGCAGATTTTAAAAAAACAGTCAAGCCATTGCTAAGAGAGACTGTACCCCAATCTAAAATATTCCATGCCAAAGCATGTGCACACTCACACACACACGCACGCACACACACACACACGTTTCAGCAGTAAAGGGGGTATAATGTGAATCGATTGCTGGTGCTGGTGTAATGATGCAAAGAAAGAGATATGAACCTTTGAGTGTATTGGATCATATGTCTGTCTGTTTCTCATTTGGTTTTTCTATCTGACTGACTTTGTATCAAGTCATGCATCCATCCATCCATCCGTCCACAGTGTGTATCTGTAATCTATATGTGTTTAGCTGTCTACCCATTCATTCATTCATTGTTCCAACCATCCATCCATCCATCCTTCCATCCATCCATCCATCCATCCATCCATCCATCCATCCATCCATCCATCCACTGTGTACTGGTGCATGTATTATGGGTAGACATGGCCTAATTGTTAGAGAAGTGTGCTTAGAACCGAAAGGTCATTGGTTCAATTCCCACAAAAATTGCGGGCAGTGGGAGTGAAGGAACAGCACTATCCTCCTGCTTGAGCAAGGCAATGAACCTACAGCTGCCCCCTGGGATGGCTGCCCACCACTCTGGGTGTGTGTTCACAGCCCCTAGTGCACTAGTGTGTGTGTGTGTGTGTATATTCACTGACACAGATAGGTGAAATGTGGATTACACATTTCGTTGTATGTTGTACAATGAAAAATAGTGGCACATTATTATTATCATATCTTTCTGTCATCTACATCTTTATCATCATCCATCCATTCATCCATCCATCCATTGATCCATCCACACTGTGTATCTCTAATCTGTCTAATCTGTTAATTCATTCATCCATCCATCCTTCCTTCCATCATCCACACTCTATATCTGTCTGTCATCTATGTGTTTATCTGTTTATCCATCCATCCCATCATCCATCCATTTACAAAAGTCTGTAGCTTCTTGGTTAATATTAATATTATTGTACCGAAGACTTATAGAAAGTGTAGTACTTTGTACTGTGATCATTGTTTACTCCAGTGAATATAAAATTTGAAAGGCATGTCTTTCCTAACAGTGGAGCTGACGGCATGGACGTGATGCTCTTTGTGTAGGTGTCTGTGTGGTCATTTATTTGTGCACTCATATAGCTGACCTTCAGGAGGATTAGACAACACCAGTGAATGACAATCAATTGGGCATGTGCACACATTAATCATGGAGCAAACACACACACACACACACACAAACCAATGTTCACTGATCGGCCACAGGATTACAACCACTGACGTGTGAACTGATAACGTTGATTATTTTGCTGCAGTGTCACCTGTCAAGGGGTGAGATATATTAGGCAACAAGTGAACAGTCAGTTCTGAAGTTAGATTGTTGTAAGCAGGGAAAATGGACAAGTGCATGGATCCGACCCAATCAGACAAGGGCCAAAATTCTGTTGGTTATAATGTTTTGGTCGGTGCATGTCTAAATCTGTAGGTCTATTCGGGATGTCCTGGTATGCAGTGTTTATAATTCTTGCAAAAATTGTTTCAAGGAAGGACATCTAGTGAATCAGCTTCAGGGTCAGGGATACCCACAGCTTGTTGCTCTTACAACTCTCAGACATAAGATACTGCACTATGGGTTCAATGGGGATTGGACCAAACAGACTTGTCTTCCCCCCCCCCCCCCACACACTGAATATATATACAATTATTGTTCCTGCTGCTATAAAAAAAGAATACTTATTTCTTCATCTGTGTCTTTTTCAACCCCTCTCTCAGAGTGGGAGGACATCAGCACTGGCCTTGACCTCTGACCCCACTGCAATCAGTTATCTTCCCTAATCTTAGAGATACTGTCCATGCTCTCTCTCTCTCTCTCTCTCTCTCTCTCTCTCTCTCTCTCTCTCTCTCTCTCTCTCTCTCTCTTCTCTGTCTGTCTCTCTCACACTCTCACTCACGTTCGACCTTTTTCTTTTCTGCTTTTTCTCTTTTCTTCTCTGTCTCTCTGTCATTATACCTCTAACTCTTTCTCTTTTTCTGCCTCTTTTATAGTATATTAAGAAATTATCATCATTATAGCCACATAAAAGAAAATTTATAGACAGAAAAGGGGAAAAAAGATAAAATGAAATTAGAAAAGATTTTCAGTGTTTTCTCTGAATAACTCAATTCTTTTTTGTAAATATAAAGAAATTTAGAATTTGATGCCTGCAACACCCTCCAAAAGACCAAAGGTGGGACAGAGGCAAAAATGAGTGAAACGTTTCTTGAACATTCAAGATACATCTGCGTCAATAAGCAGGTGACTGAATAACAGGTGGCTCAGCATTTGCAAAGATGGTTGTGGCTGACCACTTTGTGTCATACTTTGTGAGAGAATTGTCAAGCAATTCAAAAACAATGTTTGAACTGGTCAGTGCAAGGTTTCAATATATTTCACCATCTACTGTACATAATATTATAAATCCAAATCCAGAAATCATTAAAATGAATGATATTTTAGCTGTCATGAGAAGCTGTCATGCTACCATGATAAATATTGCCAAATGAGCTTGGGGGCAGTTTGGATAATCCATCGTCACATAACAGAGTTCTGGTGGGGTGGGGGGGGGCACGGTGGCGCAGCAGGTAGTGTCGCAGTCACACAGCTCCAGGGGCCTGGAGGTTGTGGGTTCGATTCCCACTCCGGGTGACTGTCTGTGAGGAGTTGGTGTGTTCTCCCCGTGTCCGCATGGGTTGCTCCGGTTTCCTCCCACAGTCCAAAAACACACGTTGCAGGTGGATTGGCGACTCGAAAGTGTCCGTAGGTGTGAGTGTGTGAGTGAATGTGTGTGTGTCTGTGTTGCCCTGTGAAGGACTGGCGTCCCCTCCAGGGTGTATTCCCGCCTTGCGCCCAATGATTGTAGGTAGACTCTGGACCCCCCGCGACCCTAAATTGGATAAGCGGTTACAGATAATGGATGGATGGTGTTGTGGGTTCAAGTGGTGTGTTCCCCTCGTGTCTGTGAAAGTTTCCCCAGAATGCTCTGGCCTTCCAGAGTCCAGAAACACAATGCTGGTAGGTGGATTGGCTATTGAATGAGTGTGTGAAATCCTGTGATGGACTGATGCCCTGTGTTCTTGCCTTGCATCCAGTGATTCTGGGTAGGCTCCAGACCTACTGCGACCCTGAACAGGATAAAGCAGCTACAGAATATGAATTAATGAATGAATGAATGAATAAAACAGTCTGCCATTGCATCAAGAAATGCATCCAGACCTGCTATTACTCAAGGAGAAAGCCACACATCAATTTAATGGGGAAACACTGAGTTCTCTGAGCCCAAGCTCATCTCAGATGGTCCTCAAACCAGTAGAAATATATGATGCAGTCACAAAAAAATGGATGTTGTGTAATATGTTCTAATGACACCATAAAAACAATTATACATTTATGAGAACATTTATGGGAAATTAGTGTTTTTTAAAGAAATAAAAATAAGAAGAGAGGTCAATTTAATATCAGGTATGCGCTTTATATAGGCCATAGGTGAAAACAGCATGGTGCTTGAAGCAGGTGCTCACAGCAGCTCTCTGCACTTGAATCGGTAGGTCAAGGAGGTGTTAAACACTGTTTTAGGGCTCTAATGATGCAAAGATCTGCCACATTGTTTTCATTCAGCTGAGCATTTTCTTCGGTTCTGTCTTCATGTTTACAGAATTCTTTCTTTGTTTCTCTTTAATTTGCGTCTGGATTCTAGAGTATTCTCAGGCTTGGTCTTGACTTGTTATTCTCATTTCCGCTTTGCCCATTTATAATAGAGCCCAAATTGGTCACATCTGTCTCTAGCCTTTGCTTACATCCAGTAAGCAGCTGAAACTCTTTTCTTTACATGGATTTTTAAAAATACTGTGGGTTCGCTTTCCCTGGATGGAAATGTTCCATTGAAGTGGAGGTGAACATGTGCTTTCATCATCTGTATATTTAAATTAAAACATTGTGGTCTAATAGAGCTCATGTTGGTAGTTGGATTAGCTGTGTGAAATGTGAGAGAGTGTGGGAATGAGGAGAGTGTGTGAGTGAAACTCCCTCTCCAGGGTGTGTTCCTGCCTTGTGCCCAGTGAATCTGTGTAGACTCTGTAACCACCTTGACCCAGGATCGAATGTTTACAAAAGATGAATCAATGAATGAATAAATGAATAATGTGATTGTGTTTGTGTGCAGCTGGTATTAAATGGTATCTCCCTGCAGTTCGTAGCCATGGCAGCACACCATGAGTCCTTTGCCCACTCTGTCACAGCCAGCTGGACAGGTGTTGTCTTCATGTGTGCATGCACATATGTATGTGTGTGCAAGAATTGAAAAGCCTCCCCGTCCCTTTAATTAAACAGAATGAGTGAAGTAATGAATTCCTAATGCATCACACCAACTCAATACCAACCTAACGGACAGTAAGTCCCCAGCCTCCAATGAAGTTGCTATAAATTGACCCTTACTAGACTCTCAACAACAAAAAAGTGAAAGACCCTCAGCAGGGCCTTTGTTCACCAGATCTGACTTTTAATTGTTCACCCTTGTTTGTGTTGGTTGCATTTAAAGTTGTTTTTTTTCCAGTATGTTCGACTCAGCAAGTAGCCTGCAAAGGAAGTGTGTGTATGCAGAAAACTGCCATATATCCCATCTCTATAGAGGAAAAGAGTGAGGAGCGAAAGAAAGAAAGAAAGAAAGAAAGAAAGAAAGAAAGAAAGAAAGAAAATAACTAAATAAAGGAGCTGAAGTTACTCCATAAACTCTCTACACAAACATCATTGAAAAAGAACAAAGAAAGAGAAAGTGAATCAAATGTATAAAGGAATGAAAAGGCAGTACATGACTTCAGGTGAACATCATTCAGTTCTCACAAAGACTACATTTATTCACCAGTACAGTGAGTGAATGACAGAAAAATTTAGAGTAGCAAAAGCAAAGAAAGAAAGAGAGAGAGAATGAATGAATGAAGAGAGAATACCTGAGGTATATATATGTACATAGTAAAATGGTAGAAAGGAAACAGAGAAAGAAAGGAAGAGGAGAAGAACAAAGACAGAAAGAGAAATGGACAGTGAACAAACTGAAAGAGTGATAGGGCAAAAGATTTAGAACATGGGGAAGAAAGAAAAAATGTCGGAGAGGAGCAAAATAAAGGAAAGTAGAAAGAACGCAGAAAGAGAGAAATGGGAAGAAGGAGGGAAAGACAAACAGAAAAGTAAAAAGAAAGAAAGGGAAACTAGAAAAAAGGAAAGAGCTCCAGGGACTGAAAGGAAGAATTGAATGAATGTGGAGGAGACGAGTGAGAAAGAGAAGGGGGAAATGAGAAAGTAAGAAAGAAAGAAAGAAAGAAAGAAAGAAAGATCTAAAGAATGAGAGAGACAAAGAAAGAGAGAAAGAAGAGCAAGTGAGTTAGAAAGAGATAACTGTAGGAAGCTGACAGCTCTCATTTCCATATTTCTGTATTCTGCACGTTTAACTGTTAAATGTTTTATTTTCTCATTGCCGCAGGATTAAGAAAAGAGTGAGAGAAAGAGAGAAATACCTGATTACGTATTCAGCACTAATAATACCCTCCAAGACACACACATACACACACACAGAGAGAGAGAGAGAGAAGCATGTGAGGTGGGGGTAGAGATAAAAGGGAGATGGAGGGTGGCAGAGAGTGTGAGTGGAGGGGGACAGAAAGATGGCAGGACGGTGGGGGGCTGTAGAAATAGAGTGGTGGGCTTTGGCAGATGGGTGTGGTAATGTTCCTGAATATTTTGGAAAGCTCACTGATGGATTCTTTCAGTGTTTTTCTGTACTGTTCTGTCATCTCCAGTGTTCAGAGTGTGTAACACAAAGCTGTCACACCTCCCATACAGCACACACACAAACACACACACACACACACACACACACACACACACAAAGGCTCCATTTGGGTATATTTTCCAGGCACAGGAAGCTTTGTGTGGGGCTTTTGCTTCTTTGACGGTGCGTCTGTCTGTACTTCTTACAATCCCACTGACTGGCTTTCTCCCTCCCTCTGTGACAAGCTTTCTGCCTCCTTCTCTTCCTCTTCCCTTTCTTTCTCCTTCTCTCTTTCTTTCCCTTTCTAGAGCTGTAACATTATCCTCACGGCTGTCATTACACAATCAATGGTGTTGATCCAAGCACAGTGAACACATCAAACAATATCCATCATCAGGACAGGGTCAGGCCAGGCCTACATAAAGGGACTTCCTTTCATTTGCATTTCCACAAACTCCTGCTGAACTCCAGCTGAAATACTGAAAGACATTATTTGAGAAGAGTTTAGCTACAAACCTGCAAAGATTATCATAACCTGATTTTGGCTTTTTCAGTACTGATATGCAAATGAACCATCTAGCTACAATGGTTTAGTTGGTTTGTTGTGTATTGTTCTGTTTTGGGTTGTTTGTTTAGGGATTTCTACCAAATTATTGTCCCCACATTTAGCCATTAAAAATTCTATAGTATATGGGTCTTACCCAATCACAATGCTTCCAAGCTGAGAGGATGAAGGCAAGCATATGCTGCCTCTGAAATATGTGAAGCCAGACAGCATATCTTTTCAAATTGCTGCTAACACATCTTTGAACAGCTGAGATGTTTGGAGGAGAACATTGTTGCTTTTGTTAGTTTGCTGCTCATTGATTTTTGCATAGCGCTTCTGTGAGCACTGTCCTGCATAAGTTTTCAAAGTATCATCTGAAAAAGGGAACTAGAGAATCCATCATAACAAAACACAGCACATGAGCAGCTAGGTTTCAAGCTATGCTGCTACTACTGGTGGTTTGAAAAATGAATTAACAGCATTAAAATAAGGACACGGAAGCACTAGATAGCACCCCTTGTGGAGCATTTTATTTATGTCTTATGTCATGAAAGCCAGGACATTTATTAATAAAAAAAAAAAAAAAACACACCCTAGAGGATGAGTGGGATGACAATAAAAACAGATTTCTTTGTTATGTTGTTATATTGTCTATATTAAATGTAAATTGTAAGCATCCTTTGGGTTTTTGAAAAACAATTTATAAATGTAATGTATTATTATTATTATTATTATTATTATTATTATTATTATTATTATGTACTTATTATAATGCATTTTAAGGCGGCAGATTTGACCTAATGGTTAGAGGAACGGGTTTGAGGGTTCAATCCCCAGAATTGGCAAGAACATCCATGGCTAAAGTACCAGTGAACCCCCAAATGCTCCCCGGGCGCTGGTGATGGCTGCCACCCACTCTGGGTGTGTGTTCACAGCCCCTAGTGCACTAGTGCGGAAGGTACATTTCATTGTATGTTGTACAATGACAAATAATTGCACATTTTCACATCATTATTATTGTTATTATTAATAAACAAAACAAAACACTGCTGAAAAAAATTGCTCGTAATAGAAGAAGAGGACAGAATATGATAATGATAACGGGTCAAATTTCTGCAAATTTCTGTACCACATCTGTCGAACTGTAGTAATCCTGGTGCGATTTAAATTCACTCTGTGAGCTACATGAGGCACATAGGTGTGATTAAAACTTGCTCTTTGAGTTCTGCGATAACACCAAGCACTACCCCAAAAACTTTTATTACTTATACACTGTCAGCAAAACTGTGACTGTAATGGTACCTTTTGCCTTTGTGGAAATGCACTTGTGGGTAAATTTCAGCAACTTCATTTACTTAAGAATTGTAGATTTTTAAATTGTGTGATTTCATATGCCCCATTTAATCTCCAGGACCTTTATAATGTTAGTTTATTTTAAACACTTCTATAATTAAATTTTTTAAATGTTCACTGTATTCCCTCTCTCTCTCCCCTTGCAGTACCCTGACCATCTACAGCATCAGTCAGGAGGATGAGGCCATATACCAGTGCATCGCAGAGAACAGTGCAGGCTCCTCTCAGGCCAGTGCTCGTCTAACTGTGCTTTGGGCTGATGGGCTGCCGGGGGTCCCTACGGGTGTCAGAGCTGATGCTCTGTCACCGTCTTCCATCCAGGTGTCTTGGAATGAACCTGCGCAAAACACACAGGACATCATTGGCTATGTGCTACATATTCGCAAGACTGCAGGTACGTGCTTCTTCAAACCTTGGATTTTCAGGACATTTACACTTTGCATTCCAGGCACTTACCAGAAGCTCTTATCCAGAGTGACCTACAGTTTAAATCATTCATTCATTCATTCATTGTCTGTAATCGCTAATCAAGTTCAGGGTCTGGGTGGGTCCGGAGCCTACCAGCAATCATTGGGTGCCATTCCTTGGCAGGGTGTCACACACTCACACATTCACTCACAGTCACACCTATGGACACTTTTGAGTCGCCAATCCAAATACCAGCGTGTGTTTGTGGACCGTGGGAGGTTACTGGAGCACCCGGAGGAAACCCATTCAGACATGGGGAGAACTCCTCCCAGACAGTCACCTGGGGCTTGATCCCACAACCCCACAACCCTGGAACTGTGTTACAATAACACTACCTATTGTGCCACCGTGCCCCCCTAATTTTAAAAAACCAATACCCAATTTTACCTACGTCAGTAAATACTTAATTATGTTAAATCAAGTATGTTGTTGGTTTAATCAATCCATATGCTCAATGAGAAAATCTGGAAAAAAACATTGTTCTTTATACTAGCTGACAACACGTCACAAATTTACTACCTTTTAGGAAAAAATCCATTTACTTTTATTGTATTTGTTTTTATTATATATCATTTATATAAATTAATTGCAATACACATATTCAGAACATAAATTATTTAAAATAAAATAATACTTTTGTGCCCAAGATGTTTGCCCAGGACTGTAGTTAAAGCTTTGCCGAAACCTTTAAGGAGATCCTGAAACTTTCCTTCCAAAAACTGCCTGACAATCAAACCAGCAGAATTTACAGAATTTTGTCTTAATGCATCCTTTAATGTAGACAATTAGCCAAAGTTTGTCCAACGTTGGCTTCTCGAGTTCTGTGCTGGATCAGCAAAGCTAATGTGGCTAACAGGCGATGGAGGCCTATATATAGACAGATTAATATAATGAAAAATGCATGATGAAATCACCACACAATCACATCAGACATGGCATGCTGTTAACTCAAATAGTTTTGCTTATGTGGTTTCTGACACTTTAATATGTACTAGCTTGTATAATTGAATTCTTTAAGGCAGGGACACGGCTGTTAATAACGCAATGTCTAAATGTTGTTTCTGCATTTCTTGGATACACATTAGCAGCAAATTGATATTCATCAGAAAACCCATGAGAATATTTTTGCTTAAAAGCTACTTACCTTTTACTCATAAGTATTTTTCATAAGCTTCCTATTGTTCGGTTCTGTAGCTCTCTTGCTCCCTTGCAATACTAAATGTATTCTCCTGATTTTTATCATAGGCATCTCAAGCTCTTTAATTCAACAAAGCAAAAAGAAATGGAGATGGAAATCAAACGACAGATGGCATCCACGAACCTGGGACTTGATATGAATCAGTGATGAACCTGTTGTGAATTTTTTATGACCCTGTTATGAATAACACTTTGGGCAAATTAAAAAAGCATGTGCATTAGATTTGCAGAGCTATAGCAGCTGTAGTATGGTAGCTTACTCCCTCTGGCCCATTAGAAGCCCCCAGCAAAAATCCCAGCACAGTGGGTTTCTGAAATTCACTGGATAGGTGACATTCTTTTGCTGTAATCTTTTTGTAAATGAAGGAGAAATTAAAAAATTAGTCTAGGTGTATTAAAGAATTATCCAGGAAAAGATCTTTACAAAATACAAAGTCTTTATGAGCAAATTTGGCTTGAAGGTCACCACCTTCTGAAACATGTATCAGTCAATAATCCAAAACTTTAAGAACAATGTTACGGAATTAAAGCTTATACGGGTTTAATGTATTTCACCCTATATACTTATAACTAATTACAGCTTTCATGTTTGTTTCTCAGACCCAGTGGAGATGGAGTATCAGGAGGCGGTGAGCAAAGTGACACTGCAGCAGGTGGTGGGGGATTTGGAGCCTTCCACCAGTTACAGCTTCTACGTGAAGGCTTATACCTCGCGAGGAGCCAGCAAAGCCTCAGCCATGGCCCAGGAGAGCACACTGGGAGAGGGTGAGTGGAAACACACATTCATTCAATCATTGTCTGCTTATCCAGTTCAGGGTCGCGGTGAGTTCGGAGCCTACCTGGAATCATTGGGCACAAGGCAGGAACACACATTAGAGGGGGTGCCAGTCCCTCTCAGTGCGACATTCACTCATACACTCACACCTCCGGACACTTTTGAGTCACCAGTCCACCTACCAATGAGTGTTTTTGGACCGTGGGAGGAAACCGGAGCACCCGGAGGAAACCCATGCAGACTCAGGGCAAACACACCAAACTCAGAAAGTCACCCGGAGCCGGACTTGAACCCACAACCTCATTCTTTGTGATGTAGATGTTCAGGTCTGACATTTGTGTCTCTTTGTAAGGTGTGTGTAAGTGTGTGTATGGGGGTGGGGTATGCAAGATTATGTGAGTTTAATTTAGTTCAGGAGTTACTAATATGCTGAAAGGGATGATCCCATGCCATGTAGTTAAAGACCTCCACAGTACAGTATATTTCAATATGGGTTTGTTGGAATAAATTTGTGTAATTCTGTAGTTTTCACTTAACTCACTTATGGAAATATTCCATATTCACTTATGGAAAACGGTAGGTTTTGAGGCATACTCTTCATGAGTAGATTTGACTGGTACTGTATGTCAGTTTTAAATGACTTTTTAACACAGAAACTCTGAAAATATATTTGCTCTCCTTAAGCATACTTGTTATACAAACGGATGGCTCAAAATGAGTGCCACACATGCCTCCTTTATTAAATGATGCAAGGATGTGGACCCTCTAAACAAATAGTCAATTATTTTATTAGTACATAATTATGTTGCTTCCAGCCACATGGGATTATTGTAGCAGCTCAGAATAAACAACAGGGAAAAAGCTCCAAAATGCCTGTCGCACACTGTGTGTGTCGCTACTGTAGAAATCTGTTTAACTTTATTATTAAATAGTGGAAGAGATTTTATTTGCTGCAGGATATAAAAACACATTAAAGTGTATCTAATAACACCAGATACAGCACTTAGCACTCTCAAATAATAATCACAATTAACAACCAGTGTATTCAAAGGATTAGGTTAGGAAGGAGGTAAACACATGAAATAGAAATGCTCCAAAATTACATGGAAGTTAAGGTTTTTTCCTTCTGTTACTACTTTAGAGATATATTTGTTATGTTGTATTTTTATATTTTAATATTGTTTTAATATTGTTATATTTGTTATGGCCAGTGGTGACATTATTAATAGATTTTTATTAAACAAATGACACTAGCCTTCATTTATTTAACTTCTAGTCAATACAAGCTTTAAATAAAATGTTTCTCTGTTTAATCCATTTTTCTTTATCTAGTATTTGTACTTTTTTCTTTTATATATTCATTAGTGCTAAGGCTGGGGTTCTTAAGTGCACAAAGCTGAATCCACATGAATGATGTGTAGGCATACATAATGTGGCCTCCTGACACATTACAGATCCTAAGCATGGCAGGTACTGGAACCAATCAGCTGTAGGCATCATGGAACAAATGTATGTAACAGTACTAAGAATACTTATTGTGAGATAAAACATCCACATCGTGTTAACAGGTCATTTCTTTGTTACAGCTGCTTTACCACATACTAGAGAGACTGAATTTTCTCATCACTTCTTTAATGATTTTTTTTTATTGTTTTATATTATCACATTAGAACTCAGGTGTCTGAATCACTGTATCCTAACACTCACTGTGCTTGCTGACTGTGTGTGTGTGTGTGTGTGTGTGTGTGTTGGAGTGTAACATTAGTAAGGTGTTATTCTCTTGTTTCTGCAGTTCCAGCTCCACCAGGTCTCTATACTAAGGTGGTGAACTCCAGTGTGGTGCAGGCCATATGGGAGCCCTCCACCAAGATGGGACAGCATGATGGATTTAAGCTCTTTTACCGCAAAGCCCACACCCCCCAGTTCACTGGACCCCTCACCTTCTCCCGCAATGTCACCCATTACAATATCTCTCTACCTGGTGAGTACTGTATACAAGTAATCAAGCAATTCGTTCATTATAGCATTCTTCTCTGTAAGTACATATGCTATTATATACACATACTCTAGACACTCAGTCTCTTAAGCACAAGTATTATCTGCCCAAGGAAATCATGTGTTATTGTATACACTAAAATTTTATAAGAGGGAGATGTTATCAAATATTGGCAATGAGTTCTCTGATGTCAATGTTAGACATACAATAATTGCCTGTGATGCATTGGGAAAAGAAGAAGCAGACACAGTCGCAATAATATATGCTGTTTGTCACTGAAAGAGTACTAGTTGCAGTTGCACTTCTGTCTTGGAAAGACTTAACCCTAGACATTGGGCCATTGGGATTTGCTGGTGGCTATGAGAGCATTAGTGAGGTCAGGTATTGATGTTAGATGATTAGATGTGGATCATAAATACCACTCCAGCTCATCCCAGAGGTACAGGATTGTGTTCCATCATTCTAGAAAAATGCATCTGTTCCACAGCCGAATACTGGGAACTTTTATAACAATCTAACCCAGAACTGGCATTGAGCATGGGGCCTGAAGCTTATGTACAGCTCCAGCTTTTGAATTTCTGCTTTTCAACAGAGATTATACAAGCTTTGTGTGCACAACTCATCATCTGTGTTCCAACTATGAGAAACTGAAATCCGCCATTGTAAAAGGATTCAACAAACCTTTGGAAATAAAATAATAAAAATAACAAAATAAGGGCGGCACGGTGGCGCAGTAGGTAGTGTCGCAGTCACACAGCTACAGGGACCTGGAGGTTGTGAGTTCGATTCCTGCTCCGGGTGACTGTCTGTGAGGAGGTGGTGTGTTCTCCCCGTGTCCGCGTGGGTTTCCTTCCGGTGCTCCGGTTTCCTCCCACAGTCCAGTGTGTCTGTGTTGCCCTGTGAAGGACTGGCGCCCCCTCCAGGGTGTATTCCCGCCTTGCGCCCAATGATTCCAGGTAGGCTCTGGACCCACCGCGACCCTGAATTGGATAAGCAGTTACAGATAATGAATGAATGAAATGACAAAATAAGCAGACATCAAACACCAAATATTATTTGACTGGTCATGTACAGTTGGAATATGGGGAAATTATATCCTTTTTTGTGCTGATCTATTGCTTAAGGACCATATAAAAATGTATTTAATATGTTGACATTTTTTCAGGAAATTACCTAGGCTTAAATACTTGTCTTTGCTTAATATCTGGCTCATATTTTTGTCAGTTTTTATGTGTCAATATCATAAGTAGGTAATTCCTTCAGTTCTGCAAACAGAAAAATCTAAAAGAAGTGAAAATGCAGGATGAGGTATAATACTCAAACTTCAAAGCAAGTTGCTGGCTGTGAATACTCAGATGAGAAATCTGAACATGTGCCAAATCTGAGATATATTTGAGAATTGGGCTCAATGAGCTTCCATAAAGTGCATATGTTTCTGAAGATTCCGAAGTAAAAGGAAGCATATAAATGAGTTCATGCACTCATTCAGAATACAAATTAAAATCTTTCCATAATTGATTAAAATATTTCAAATACAGCTTTAAGGAATATTTGAAGTTCAATACATGCAAACACAAGCTGCCACTGTCTCCATTCTTTCCCATGGTATGTGCTCAACAGCTCGAAATGAGCAAGTCCCTCTTCATTTTCCTGCTCACTTCATCAGTTATGCAATTTGTGTACGCACATTAAGATTCATCGCTATTCAAGTGTGATCAGGGATTTGTAGCACAATAAATGAGACGTGTGGGTGGCTGCAAGCATGCTTAGAGGCCTTAGAAATGAAAAAATATACATTTGTCCACTGAGGTTTATAGTACTCATATGGAATAATGAAAAACCCCTGATGTATGTACAGTGTGTTTGAGATTAATCCTGTCTTGTGTTTGTTGTTGTTCTTGTTGTTTTCACATTTATTGGATTCCTGAATAATTAGAGCAGTGATATTAAATTTGAAATTTGTTTAACGAGTCTGACAAATTAAGAAATGTATTACATGTGCAAAAGTTTGTAGGCTCTTATAATCAGTGAATAAAAGTGCACCTATTATGGAAAGATACAACTTGTGTTATGGCCATAGAAAAGCATGAGACAAAATTAGGTAAAAACAGTGAACCATAGTGGAACTGTGTCCTCTGGAGTGTTGGAGCACCATCCTTTATGTAGTCGCATGTTTGACCCTAAACTAATCAACAACAATACCACCCTTATGTTCTTGAGGCTGAATGTCATCAAATTCCAGAGCAATCCTCTCAGAAAAGTAAAGGCCCAATTAATAAAATACTCGATGTAGGTTAGGGTTACTGAAGTTGCATGATTAGTTCTCAAACATAATTCCAAACCCAGGGAATGCAGTTTTTGTGCATCACAGCTCAGTGCTGAGAGGCTTTATATCCAACTAGCTGACACCTGGTCTGTTGAGTTAGACTAATATGCAGCTGATCCATTGTGTCAAATACTATCTACTGTGCTTTCACTTGAGAGCTTGTATTGCTAAAGTCAGAGCAAAAATTCAATTCATAATAAACCACATTCTTTTGTATCTACCAAAAACAGAAGGTTCAGAAAGTTCAGCCAAGCTTGTAAGCTATTTTTTGTTTCTTTTTTCAAACTATCTCTTGCTTTCTTTCTTTAGATCCAGCGGAGGTTTATGAAATCAAGGTCCTGGCATTCAATCAGCATGGAGACGGCAATGCCACACTGCGCTTTGTCTCTTTGAAGGAACAAGTGGAGAAGTCAGGTGCACAACATGCACACAGCACCAACAGACATATGCGCATGAAACGAATCGTTCGTGGTACTTTGTGAATTTACAGCCAAGGCATATTTTGTGTCCAACAAGTACTTCTTTGTTAATAGAAGTAGTAGAAGTAGAGCCTCATTATTTCTGTGCTTAAACAAAGTTTAAATATAATGCTTTGGCTAATTGACTATGTTTGCAGTAGAAACTATATATGTTTATTTTTTTCAATTTTTTAGAAGAATCTGAAATCAGGACTGGCCGTTTTAACATTGTCAATTCACTTTCCTGGGCAGATAAAGCATGATTTAGCATATATAAGTTAAAAAGACTAAATTATATTGTTCTCACACTGTTTGCTTTAAGTGGAGTGACTTAAGCCCACCTCTTAAATGAGATCTGATTACATCACCAAATAACAGGGATCTGACTACCCTTCCCCCATACACCCTAACCTACCCCCTACTATTGTTAATTTATAATAAAAAAAAACTAATTTAATTTTAAACTAGTAATATGGCCAACAAAAATCTGCACAATGTACATTTCAGATCTTTTTATTCTGAGAAGTGTTCCTCAAGTATTTTCCTAAAACTAGCTGCCATGCTGGTTGGTACTGCTGTGAGTGAACAGCCAGAATGTCACCCTGTCAACATTTAGTAAAACATCCTTCTGATACTGGATTGAGGAACAGGCTGAGATGATAATTTCATTGAAAACTCCTTGAATGTGTTTAATCAGTTCTGAAAATAGTATTTAGTTTTTAAACACTTTTAATGCCTACAAGTAATGTACTTATATGTATGGTGTCATAACAGCATTTTTTTTCCTTTCTGTGTACAGTGCTGAATACTCCCTGTAACTGTCTGAAAGAGGAGCAGAGTAAAACCTCCACAACTGGCATTATCATTGGTATTCACATTGGAGTCACTTGCATCATCTTCTGTGTTCTCTTTCTCATGTTCAGTTACCGCGGCAGGTAGGAAATCACATAGATGCACCATGCATGCTCTTTGTTTATTTGTTTCTGTAGAGGTTCTTCCCTTCAAAATAGGCCTTAATCACTAAAGGTATAGCTTTGGAAATTTTCAGGTGAACGTTTGTGTCTCAGATACTTTTTATGGCCAATAGTTTGAAAACAATTGCTTATCCATTTCTGGGATAGCTTTATGCTACGTATTGGAGCATTTATTTGAGGTCAGGTTGGATGATGCTGGATGATCAGCTCTGAATAACAAAAGCTTCTCCAACTTATCAAAGGTACTGGATGGTGCTCCACAAGCCAATGCTGGGGGCTTTATATCTTTCTGGGAGAAGCTTGCTTTTGAGCATATGAACCTTAAGCTCAAGTATAAATTGCTTCACAGTGTCAATTTTTATTTGATTGATTATCTATGGACCTTATACAAACTCGGTGCACAGATAAGCGTGTGGCAATATGTACCTTAAATAACTGAATTCTCTCTCTCATTCAATGTCTACCTACACACTCTGTCCCTCTCTGCAGGTTAATGATGTGTAAGACAGTGCAGGCCACCCCTCAGGTTGGAAGGAACCCAGCAGCAGCAGCAGCAGCAGCAGTGCTGGAGTCCTCCATGTCTCAGCAGGCAGCAGTGGCCCTCAATGGCCTGCACAGCACCAGCAGCCAGGTCGATGGGCCCATAACCACAGCCAAGAGCCTGGCCAGCTCTAGCCAGAGGGAGAGACTTGTCTCAGGGTCAGCTGATGCTGAACATGCGGTGAGTACTACACATGCTAATGACTGGAGAAAAAAAGTGTCCATTTCTGTCTTTAAATCTACACTTCTGCTAATCACTTAATTTCTGAGTGCTGTTGTTCTGTTCATTTTGCTATGCAAATACAGTGATGGAACATAGCCAAAAGTCCTAGGATTTTTAATCACAAACTAAATTCTGGAACAAGAAAACACATGAATAGGAAAAAAGTAAACCATCAGTCAGACTTCGAGGTTGCTCTATTAAAACTGGTAAATAATAAGCATTTACCAATCTGATCTGGGCTCTGAATGAGCTTCCATGCTTGCTTAGGAAACAAGTAGTACATCCAACAACAAAACCAACAAAAGTCCTATGCATATTTTATACAGTTTTAAATACACAGTGGCACTCATGGTGAAATTGCTAAAGTAAGTTGATATAATAATTTTCACCATGCTATATTACACCACCGCATTAAATCTTGTCAGAGATCAGAGGTCAGATCTAGGACCACATAGGTCCCCACATTTTTCAGCAAATTTTAGTGCACCAGTTTTATGGAGCTTCAAAGATCTGTGTATGTACAGCAGCTGACTTGTCTACTGACTTAAATGTATTTACACATGAATGTTTCAGATGGAGAGCTTGCTGGTCTCCTGTTCTCTCAATGAATCACAGATTTCCACTCTTCCCCTGGACTACTTCAGTCTGATAGAGAACCGTGAGTCGCTTTACCCTGGGCGACCCACAGGGGGCCAACTTGATGAAGGCTGACCATCTCCTGAAGGAGCTACAAGCCCTTCAATTCCACTCAGACTACTCTCCCTCTCAGGTCAACTGAAGTATTTCCTATTTTTTTGTCCCCTTTTTATTGTGCAGAGTTTATATATGTTACGTTCCTCATGTGGGAATTGCTGGACATTGTAACTGGGGGGCCTGCATGACTTAACAGTGGGTGTGGTTATCTACCATATCTTCATTGGAAGGTGAATGAAGTGAGACAAATTTTTTCTTTACTACTCATCAGAAATGCGGCAGCAATGTTTCGTTTGTTCTCAAAAAATCCACAAAAAATATTTTTCTTTCCTCATTCCAATTTTTTGTTTTTGTTTTGGCCACAATTGTTCTGAATAAAGAAAAGTCCTGCTGCCTGCTCTCAGCCTACCAATGACTTTACAAACCCATCCAGCGAAGACTACGGCCTTCTTCCAGGGATTAAACTATTACTCTGTCTCAGGATGTTTTTTCTGTGATATCGATATATATTTTTCTTTAATCAGTCGTAAGCCTTTGGGCTCTAGGCTCGGCTAACCTGAACCCTGGGATTTGCAACAGAAACCTACCTCAGCCGGAATGAATGTGTTATGGGAAGCCTTTTTTTTGTGGGATCTATGTCTTCTTGTTTGTTCGGTTTTGTTAGATGTCGAGCGTTCGGTCAGAGAAAGAAAGATAAACAGGTGCTGCGCTACCTCAGATGTCAAGAATCACCACTTTCGTCCTCATCGAAGTGAAACGTGAAACAAACAAACAAAAAAAAAAATCCAACATATAGCACTTCCATACATTGAAGTCAATATTCTACCTCAAGATAACAATGCTGTTGTTGTTGTTGTCGTTGTTGTCTTTTTTTCATAATGAAACAATTTTTTTTTTTTGGTGAGATCCTGGCTTCCCAATGTTGATGAATAGCTGTGTTTGAATATGTCGGTACCTCATGCAAAGCTGACAGATGACATCATATGAATTCTGCTTGTAAAGATCTTTTTTAATCATAGTTTCCATAGTCTAGATTTTATTTTTTTTATGTTTGTTTCCAAGTATTATATTTTAAATCATAGTTGCTTTAGTTTAATGAAAAGACTGTTAGAGATGCATTGCACTGCTACTAATTCAGGATAATTATTCTGCCATTTCACCATGTTTATTCTATTCACATGGAGGAGAAGGGAGGGCAAGACACATCAGCATTGAACATGCACTGAGTCATACTTTATGTATATACAAGCATCTGTGTGGTGGACTTCTGTAAATGTACTGTGGCAGAGACAGCAGAGGGGGTTTTAATTTAGTATACGTGTATATATGATGTACTTAAGAGATATAAGCACAGATTTATCATGGTGCCTGTCTGGGTGTCAATATTATGGGGTGGTAATGTAGATCTGGTGGAAGATAACTGTGTTCTGAAATAGCAGGACATCATTGTAATGTGATTTTCATGGTGGGGTGTCGTCAGTCAATGCAGCAGCAAGATATTTCAACAGAAATAAAAAATCCAATCATCCTGACCATTTGGGACTCTTCCGACAGAAAATACAAGGCCTGTCCATCTATTAGCACACTAGCTCCTCCCTCAAACACCCTCCTAGGAAATAGCATAGGGCTACACAACCATAACCACACAGAGTCCTGTACTACTACTACTACTACTACTACTACTACTACTACTATTACTACTACCACACACATGTATATATGTCAATACTGCAGCCAGACCAAAAGTATTGGGAACTCAGAAATGTATGATGAATTTTTACATTGTGTTTTTCTGCATTGCCTGGCCAAAATTAAAATTGTAGTTTGAATTTAAATAAACAAATTCTCGAGCACCTGTGATTGAATGATTACAGCTGATTATTTAAACTTTAAATGATGCAGTGAGTTGTTTTGATTTCCTAGCCAACCATATAGGTACATCCTGAGGCCATGAAAAAGATGTCGAATGTGTTTCAGAAGGGTCCAAATATTAGTCTTCATCAAGCAAAGAAACTACCTAACAAGATACTTTTAAAGACTGGAATTGGGTTCAGAATTCTCTGACCCCTTATTAAAACCTTTTGTAGTGTTGGACAGTGAAATGTGGTCAGAAAAACATCCTGAATGACCATAATCACATAAAGGCTTGGTGAAGTTGAATCATAAAATCATCAGTAGTAGAGCTCAATTAGAAAACAAGGCCACAGCGTATGTGCACTGTAATCAAAGCTCCAACAAAATAGTACACTACTAAATATTAGATTATTAAATTGTTTTTGGCCAGGCAGTATTTGAGAGAAATTGTATATTTTATTGTATTCTTTATCTGTGACATGTTTTATTTTGTTCAATTTATCTGTCAGAGACTTTGGCTTTGATATAGTTCTGGCTGGTATTGTATAATGTAGGCTACTTCACAGCTTCAGCAATGAGGCAGAAACATTTATGGCATTTAGCAGATTCAAAATGTGTGCCCATAGATTCATTATGGTATAGTGTCATGTATGTGTCCAGGCTTGGAATTGAACTGTCATGTAAAAGGCAGTTTTATAACCCACTACACTGTCAACCACTGGTTTAAAACAGACATCAAAGTGTGCCACCCCTACTGGAAACACATAGAAATTAGTAATTTGGACTGAAAAAATCACCAAAAAAACTACACACACACACAGTGTAACTACCCCTCTGTGCATTTCAAATGTGTTGAAAACAGCAATTAACGCTGTTTAATTAATGAAATAGGTAAATTGAAAGACAATATTGTATTGATATTGGTGTAGGTTGATGCACACATTTGACACATTGTGTTAATGTAATGCATTGCATTATTTATATTTTTGGTTTTAACACCTGTGCCACAGGCATTATATGACATTTACAACCTTACATGGCTCCCATTTAGGCCTGGACACACTTGGCATAGAATGTAGGTGTAAGCTTTACTGTTCTATAGCAGGTTAACTTTTGATTAATTTTAAAGTCTAAACTACATTACATAGACCAAGACATGACTAATCTACACACAAACTTTGCCAATACATGACAAATATCATATATTTAGTTTACCTGAAGTTACAAAGAAAGTCCATTCAATGCTTTGCAATAAATAAATAAATAAATAAATACATGTAAAACAGAGTTATTTTTAGTAGTAGTTATATTTAGAGGCAGCACACCACATGGCCTTGTAACACACTCATTCACTCACTCACTCATTGTTAGTTTAGCAGGCTGAAGAATCACCTTAATGGGTGCTGACACACCTCAAATCAATTAGCAACAGTGACACTATGTGTCCTTATTTAATTCAACATTTGCAAAAATTTGCTATATTAGAATGGATCTATTATATCCCTTGAGAATTGTTTTATAGAACTTTTCATGATTAAATAAATCCATCCTGAATGTTGCATACACTTAATAAGACAATCCATAAACTGCTATTTCTCTCCTTTGCCACTCTCCCTCTCATAGGTCCACCTCTGAAACTCTCCTGTTAGTCGGTGCTATTCAGTGCTCTATGTGCTTATATTTTCTTGGAGTTAGTTCTTCTTAAGATGTTTCTTTTAAGCAGGAGGCAACAGGTAACGCCATGCTGCACCCTCTCTATCCTCCAGTTCCTCACATTGCTCTGGTGCTTATTTTCCTTGTTCCTTTTAATAACCTACCTCAACACAGCTGTCATACTCTCAGGTCATTCTCCATTGGGGAAGATTTTAATTTTTTTTTTACAATAGGTACGCACACACTCACACAGTCTCTGAGCATCTCTTTATGTCCTTTCACTGAATCTGAGACACACACCGTTTTTCATACTTTTGTAACTTTTGTGTGGATGTGAATGTATGATAGATGTTGTTGTCTCTTTCAATGTTTTTTTCTTTGGGTTAATGCACTGTATCTTCACATTGCCTCAAAAGTCTGTGAAGTGACACCTCTGTAAAGATGTAAGGGAATATCCAACATTCATGTCAGACACTAAAAACTGTTGTTGTTTGCTATCAACATTGATGATTACCAATACCGGCTTCAAATCTTCGTACATTAAAATTACAATGAAGTCTCAAATATACATTTAATTTTACCAATGATTAGGGATGCATGATGATATTGGATTCATATCTGTGTCTGCAGATACACTGTATGTCCAAAGTTTTCAAGACACCCCTCACCTGAGATTTACCGATTGGTGACCTAATTGAAAATAGAATGTATCCAGTGCCTGGGCACATGATGCTTGTGACCGAATGCAGTCAAATGCACTCACATCAGTTTTACAGCAACATCATATAATGAAAATCCTTAGCAGATGAATAAATGTGTTACTGCAGCAAAGGTAGAATAAATTTTGGATAAGTGTCTATAAACTCTTGGACATGTAACGTATTTGGTCAAACAAGGACACATACTGTCAATGAGTAGTGCCCCTTGTGGAGCAATTTCTAAACATGAGAATGTAAGTGAGTGAGTATGTATGTGAATGAGTCAGTTACAAGCCAGGTCCACGAGGTGCTTTGCATTTAAAATATATATCATCATTGGACAAATGTTTGTATTTGAACTATATTTCAAAACAAATGTATTTCATTGAGATTGGGTCACATTTCATTTCTTATTCTGTTGTATTTGTTACCCTCTGCAAACAAATGCTACAGTTCTACATAATGCCAATCTAATGCCAAATAAGTAATAATTTCTGCATTTTACAAAGATTTCTTTATCAGCATTGGCGAATATCAGTGGCACTGGCCCAGTATTCTCATATCAGTGCATCTTTTTGTAATGATACTGAGCACAAAACAAAAATTTGTATAGAAAGTAATTGGATTATGTAATATCTGAAGCATTGTGCTGTCTTCAGGCAAACGTGGTGGAATGTTCAGTATTCTCTTTCTTTGTGTATTAAATAGCTGAACGGATCTGTCCATGTGTAATAGACATACTTAAATGAAACAAATCTGGGGGATATGTGGTTAACTGTGCTGTAAAACCTTGTCTTTGTTAATGAGAAATTCTGTGTGAAATGTCTATTGTACAATACTAGTGCACATGACATTTGGAGGATTTTCTGTGTTCATTTTGTTTTTCTTTTGTTTTTCCTTCATAAGATTCAGTGAGTTGTTTTTATGGTTGAAATGCAGTACAGACCATTGTTGAATGACTGCGGTGCTATGATTCTTGCAGCATTTTTACGAACTTCAACTTCAATCTTCTGCAGTAAGCTTGTGATTTCGAATGGCATTTTCCTTATGCATTTTTCTTTTGTTTCTTTGCTTTATTTTATTTTATTTTAAATTTTTTGTCTCAAGATGTATTAGTTTATCTTGTGTATGTTGTAAAAGGCCGTATATTTCATTACACGTGTTAGATTTCGGTGACGATAGAGCTTAAACTAGCAGAAGGGTGCCATTGCGTTAATGGTGTATTTATTAATGTTGCGTACGTTGTGTATTTATTGACGACTCCCAGTTGTGGCTGTGTATTACGTCTCACTGGTGCTCCTGTTTTATTTTTTCAAAAGTAAGATGGTTGCTCCTGTTGCTGGATGGAGTATTTCCAGGGGAAGCTGCAAGTTTGGGTGGAATTTAGGATTCAATTCCAAATTGGTCTTTCCTGACCTCTGACATTCTGACAGCTTTCACTGCCAAATAGTCCACCTTATTTCAGATTAGTACATGGGGAGATTGCTTATTTTTCATACCATTTATACGCCAGCGTACGGGCTGCTGGGTTGGCTATACCGCTCCAAACTGTGCTTACAGAATGACTGCGTCAAACATTCGCCTCAGGAGATTACATCTTACTTTTTCCCCCTTCTCTTTCCCCTGGCAAGTGGGCCTTCAGCGGTCAGATTCCCATCCACTGTATACTGGTGGTGGAAACAATACATAGGCTTTTTTGGTTTATATGCTTTTATGTGATTGCTCTCAGGGAAATATCAGTTTGTCTGTTATTCTCTATAGAACAAAGACTAGTCACCCTGTGTTTGTCTTGGTGTATAAAGATCCTCAGTCCTCCCTCTCTCTGTCTCAGATTTGCAAAAGGCAAGCAGTGCGAATGCACAGCTAATCAGTGTTGTTTCACACGTACTGAGCGGCTGATCGTAATCCCCAAGCGCTGAGAAATCAGATAGAGAGCCATCTGAAGTAGAGCCGCAGCCTCACCAACGGACCCCCGCTCCTTGGCCTCTCTTTTGTTTTAATTCAGCGTGCCTCTTTGTCAATGGCTATATAATCCATAAGAGAACAAAGAGGGTATTACCTTCTATCCTGATGGCCCTTCATCATACGAGACTCCCCTCCTTCCATCCAACCCCCCACCTCCAACACCCACACATCTCTGTAAAAGAAAGGCCCATTTGTCAGAGGGAGACCCTTGCCCCGGAATTCCCAACGGAGACTCAGGGATGACCCATTACCATGTAGCAGCATCGGCCAGCGCCTGTACTATGGCAACGCGGCCCATTCCGCTCCACAGAGACGAAATCAAACTCAGAATCTGTAAAACAAACATTGTTTTTGTGGGGGAAACCACATGCCTCCATCTCAGTTCCCTAAGCCCCATTCAGGGTCGGGATTTAACGGAGGCTTGTGCCTGAGGGGTGTCCCATACAAGCCTGGTGCTAAACACTTTATTGCCCTATCTCACACAGGTCTCTCCCCATGGGAATTTGCCTTTTAGCATTCATCACAGTCCTGCGTTCCCCCACCAGCACCAACAATCAGTGTTTATAGATGCTAATGCCCAAGCTCCCCAGCTAACATGCTCAGCAACAGCACTAAGGTGAATGTTAGTTAACTGTTGACTTGTGAGAGAAAACAAATTCAGTTTGCAATATTAGACCAACTGTGCTCCAATATGCATACTTGTGATCTAGCTCCAGCACTTTGTAAATAAAATTTCAGGATCTAGTATACCAGGATACACTTGAAGAGCAGCAGAATATGCAACAGCTGTCTAAAATTTTCAGTCCCAGAATTTCAATAAGCATTATGCCAAACACAATATTTGGTTTAGAAATGTAAGATGAACTTGGTTCCCCTGTATCTATGACCATTTGAAAAGTGGATTTTGACACTGTGCTAGCATATGGCTGAGACAGTAATGACTCCATATGAGTCAGAGCCCTTGTTTCTCACTGTACAGTGGTGGTAGTTTTTACAGCAAATAGCTTATAGCTATATCATTTTCAATGGATTCGCAGATAGAATACTTGTAAGAAAAGACTCACAGTGGATTCCATTTCAGCACTAGCAGACTGGTAGGTCCCTGCTATAATGCTGAGCTAGTGTGAGTGGTTGAAGACTTTTAGGTTTATGTTAGCTATGGCTCTCACTGCACTGCAATAGCTAGCATACCAGTATGTTTGTGTTCTTACTGGGTAGTGCACCACTTCTTAGAACAGAAGTATGCTGATTGGAACACAGAAATAACTGAATGATCTTTCTCAGTGTCACAATTAATTATAATTTAGCCTGGTTTTCAGTGGATTTCATCATCAGTTATTTTGCAACAGGAGTCACTGCCACAAATCTCGCACCTGAGACCAAGAAAACTGCAGTACACAAGTACATTAGCACTGTAGATATAGATCATAGATTTTTAGCCCAACAACAAAGCACTGTGCATTAATATATATGGGACCGGTTTCTATTCCCCATATTTTTTGTCTTCTTCAGGTGTATCAGACACTCTACCCACTAAACGTGAAGTAGAATTGTATAGTATTCCTGTTCAAAAGCATATCTGGCTGTAGAAACTCATAGCAAACATTTCACATGACTGAATAAAGCATGACCCATTTACGAATCACACTAAAATCTGTATTATGATGGTGCTGTAGTGTCAATCTCCATAGCAGCCTTCAAAGTGTAGTTAAGAAGGATATTTTCCCTTGGATAATTATCTGAAGACATTGAACTCCACCACTGATCCAGTGAGTGATCATTTAATCTGTATTATATTTAAAGGCAAAAGGAATATTCCCAGAGCCAGATGCTTCGAACATTCTCCGAGCACTTATGAGATTGATTCCCTGTTTAAGCATTGATTTGCTGTCAGAAACTGTGCTTGTTCATTAAGTAGAATAAGGAAAATGATGCATTAAACTCTCAATGGAGATGCGGAATCCTGAATTCTAATTTTAGATCTCTTGGCGAAGCAAGGCTTCATGGAAATACACAGGTGCCCACACACTTCAATCAGAAAGCGAGTCACTGAGTGCTGGCCAGCCATATCTCAGCCCACACTTAAGTCCTATTCAAGATGGATTAGCCTTTTTCTGAGTAGGTGCTGTAATATAAGTGATTGCATTCTTAAAAATACAAGGCACCTAAATGGTTCTTAGCTTGGATCTTTAATTTGTATAGGGCCAATATGTGATGTGGAGGTTCTTTAAACTTCACACAGACATATATAGAAATTATTTTTTAAACCTTATTTAGTGAAAAATAATTTAGGAAGCCAAAATTGGATCTTCTTATATTGGCAATTCCGCCCGCTAAATGGGAAGCTGAAGACTAGCACATATTTTCTCTGAGACAAGTGAAGCCAGCCATCACTTCTTTTCAAACCACCTATATTGCAACATAATTGGAGCCAACAGATTTGCTAGCACCCAGAGAACAAAGCCAACTAGACCGTCATGCGGCATCTTTATCTATAATGAAATGATGAGATCTGAGATTCAGTCTAGTTACGGAGGACATGGGTGTGCATCTGGGCCGTGAAACTTCAATTGGGATTGTCTTTAAATTCCTGAGTTATACTACAGAAACTCCTCAGTAAAAAGAATTAAGCCCATGTTAACCCATATTTGGGTCTAATTTTGCAAACATCTGCCCTCTCTAGCCACAGAGCTACCAGCCATGGCCTCTTCAAATCAGTCATGCTAGCATCCCTGTGATAATGAGCACCATGGTACCGTGTCAGAAGCTGCAAGGTTAGAATGGGGATCTAACCAAAACAAATGCCAGATCCACCACGCACACCAGTCTGTGTCACCTGTCTATACTTCAGTCTACGCTAACTAGAACCACTATACATATGTACTACTGTTGGTGTTCACTCATGGGGAGAGCACAGTGACAAAGGATTCTAAGTATGAAAGTGTCTGATGTCTTAGTTCTCCCCAGGGTGACCCACAGCCTGAATTATGATTTTTTTTTTCTGTTCAAATTAAGTTTATTTGGCTGTGTTTGTTTTGGGGAACGCAATCTTTCTGCAGTTTTATCTGTGCTTCTCCATGTTTGATATCTGTAATTAATTCTGACCTCTGTCAGGTCGTGATTATCTCTGCTTATACAGATGTACATATGCATATGCGCTGTATGTGTATATGTATATGCATATGGAAAAACATAATAGACCGTTTTTAGTGGTTTGTATTGTTTTAGGGTTCCTTGTGCAACATTGTTTAAAGAAAAAATACATCAATGATGATAATAAACTAGTTCTAGTAATAAAAGCATCACAGTGTCTTTCTTCGTTATTGAGTTCTGTGTACCTGTGTACCCCTGTGTTTGTCTTTTTTCCTGGATGTAAGTTATGTTGGATTTGGCCCAAAACAAAAAATATAATCCACTGGATCGAGCTGGATTCAAATGAATTTTCCAGATGGTTCCTATGCAGTTTCTGAACCAGTAAAACAATCCATATTTCCAGGTAATAAGTGGTTGAATCTCCCAACTTATTGTATCATTGAGATCCCTGACGGAAATACTGGCATTTTAGGGGAATTTTGCAATTTATTATTTATAAAAATGTATTTAAAATACATTAAAAAAATGTGTTTATAATATTTAAAATAGGTTAAATGACATTATGACAACATGTTTATTTATAACATAATATAAACATGGCATAAAATTAATTACACAGCGTTTAAAAGTGCCATAGTATTGACAATTATTTACTTTGGGGTGATTGAACAAGGAGAGTGTGGAATGTGGATCCGACATACCAGGAACTTTCAAACACTGTTGTCTCCTGCTTCAAAAAAAATTTAAAAAGGCACTAAAATAGGACAATGCTAAATACTAAACTGTTCCAAAACAGGGGTGACTCATTAATATTTAGGGTTCTGTTATCCCCTGGTGGCGCTATTCCTATATATAATTTATGATACACAAGGAGTGTACAAAATTCTGTTCTATAGAGCGACGGAGCTCAATTCAGTACCTTTAGATATCATTTATTCATTCATTCATTCATTATCTGTAACCGCTTATCCACCTTTAGATATCAGTTTTGATTAAATAAATAAATTAATTAATTAATTAATTAATTAATTACTTAATAATAATAATAATAATAATAATAATAATAAAGTTAGTTAGGAAGTTATGAAGTTAGTTAACTGTAATTTTGCTTGAGTATTTCTGTCAGTTAATACATTTTACTCTCTACATTTTCCAAACTACCTCATTACATGTATTTAAATGTTTCATTTACATATATTTTATCTCTATTCATGTATGTATTTTTTAATCAGGCAGTTTGGCTCATGCACCTAATGAAGCGCAAATCTAATTCCTATTGGATTTTAAATGGGTGAGAGATGGGTCACGAACAGTTTCAATATACGATTGGTTCGTTCCACGATTTACAGCAAATACACGTGAAGAGGTGGGAAAAGGCAAAGAGAAAACACACTACAGGGACACATGGACTCAGGAATTAAACTTTTCCCTCTGAGAAAAGATTTCTTCACAGCCTGTGGTTAACAGTCAGTAGTCATGCTGTTGATGGTTGTTGAGGTGCAGTTTGTGGTGTGTGTATAACTTAATCGCATGTCTGACCAGAGGATTAAAACGAGTGAATATTTGCGACAACCAGCTGGGAGAAATAGGAATTACAACTTTGAAATAAAGGAGAAATCCCAATTTCACAGTGACGTGAAACGATTTAAAATAACCTTCACATGTTTGATTTGAAGCCTCTTGCTCAATCCTCTTTTTCCCCATCCTCTTGTTCTGGAGTTGCCACTATAGCTGTAGAAACAGCCCTGAAACCCTTATCAGGTGTAGCAAAACTTCTCAAGAATTCATTCATTCATTGTGTGTCATATCCAGTTCAAGGTCGTAGTGGGTCCAAGGCCTGCCCAGAATCATTGGGTACAAGGCAGAGATACACCCTGGAAGGCCACCAGACATTCCCAAGGCAACACACACACACACACAGTCACCAATCCACCTACCAACGTGTGTTTTTTTGATCATGGGAGGAAACCCGGAGGAAATCTACACAGCATGGGGAGAACACACCAAACTCCTCACAGACCAGCACCCGGAGTGGGACTGGAACCCACAACCTCCAGGTCCCTGGAGCTGTGTGAATGCAACACTACTTTCTGTGCCACCGTGCCGCCCTAGTAAGAATTTATTAAATTATTTAATAATGTTGTTGTTAGCTGTGTTTCTGAACTTTTGATTATTTGTCACACCACTTTTATTTCCTACATTAAAATCAGATATTTCAGAAGAAAATAAAAAGTGTATGGTGTGAATAAGCCTTTTGTGGCACATTGTGCTATTTAATAATGAAGTTGGTTTATAGATTTCTTTTACAGTGCTATTACAAACAATATATTAGGAAAAAAGCATTAGACTACAGACTACAAAAATACATATTATTTAGCTAAAGTTGTTTAAAAATAAATCTTTTACTACGTATATAAAAAACAACAAAAACACACTGTATGTGGATTTATGCATATGCTGTGGTGGAGTGCTGATGTAGGTGTTATTTCTCTCTCTCATGTCCATGGTGTGCAGTTTCTGCTGTCATTCTCTTCACTGTAACTGAGTGTGCAGTGTATTTTACATGGATTGATTATACTGAATGTGGGGGAAAAAAGGCTCATGAATAATTTACTCACGTAGCCTGGCGCCAAGCATTTATCACCTAAAGCTCCTCACAGCACTTCATTTTTCATTTTCATTGTAAAACCTTCCATGTAGAGTGAGTCAGTGCTACATTAGTAGTTTGTCCACAGACCACTGTTTTAAATGCAGGACTGCATAACTTTCTGCTGATGCTAAAGTGAGAAAAATCGCTTTGATTTGGAACTCTACAAAGAAAAAAAGTAGTCTCTTCAGCAAATTGCCCCTGTGTGTGGTAAAATGCTATTAGCCCATTTAAGCCTTGCTCTTGACTTCACCCAAAGGCCTACACACGTTTGTGTATTCAGCAGACATCATGGAAGTTACCCAGGGCAGTTATTTTCATTCATACAAGACCAGGCACCTGTCTCTTTAAATGGAGTGACATATAAACCAAAAAACTAAAGATAATAGTGAGGTTGCAGAACAATTTTGGTACCTCATTCAATTGTATTTGAACACCATCTGTCTAAACTCTATAGAAAGGCATGAGAAAATAACGTCATTATGCTAAATAACAAGCTTGGGCTAAATGGGAACTGTGTCCTCCAGAGTGATGGAGCTTCCTCCAATATATTTTGGTGTAGAGTTATGACCTGTTCCTGAATTTAATAGTACTTTTGTGCCACTAAACCCTCACAGAACTCTTCCATCTGCTTCAAAATGGGACCCTACCTATTAATATTTCTTATTTTAGACGACGGATGTGCAGGAGCTTACAGTTATATTATACGCAGTGCTGGGTTTTTTCTCCCCAGTTTATTCTGCCTACTCCTAACATGAATATCTCTATGATGAATCTTCCCTCTTACTGCTTTGCCAGCAAGGTGGTTGGTTGTTTTGAAGGGCACGATTTTCCGTATAAACAGATGCCATGTGGGGTGATATCTCATTTTTTTATATTCATCGGTGAACGGACTCCTCCGTTTATAACGTCACTGCTTGGTGAATTTCAGTTAATTTTCCTGACCTGAGCATACTGATCAAGAACCAAATCCACGCCTCCAGTGATTTATTCAGCCTGAATATTTCATTGCAAGGCACAAGCAATCAATACATGATTCATCAATCTCCACAGTTCGATTTTGTTACAGTAAATTTTTGTACTCGCCCCCTGAGTGATCCCCCCCCCCCCCCACATATCCATACATTTAGTTTGGATTAAAATTGTTTGCTTAAGTTAAGTTTGAATTTGTGCTTTTCTGCACTACTTTACATTAACAAGAAATAATATCTCAGGATATTATCCAGTCAATTGACCCGTCAAAGTAATTACATAATAACGTTATCTGGGCTGATTGTGATCATTTATTCATATATTTAGTCATTATCCACAGTTGTCAGAGTTCACAATAATTTTCAAAACATTTGTGAAAGTTTTGAAAGCACATATGATCCAACATGCTTGTTGGCTCTAGTTGTAATGTTACAAGGTAACTGTACATGCTAATTTTATCTTTTTTGCTTTCAGGTCTAACTTTGTCACTGGCCACTCAGAAAAAATCTACATGTTTCTTGGTTTTTGTTTTGTTTGTTTAATTTAGGTTCCCCATTAGCTGTGATCTCAGAATCCCAAAAGACATACTACACAAGACAATGCAATAACAATATTAACAAACTGAAAAAAATGAAGAAAATTAAAAATTACATACTAGAAGAACAATTAAAATAGTTAAAGCTCAAGTATATAAAGGATAGAATCTTTTTATACATTAGTAATGTAATTGATCCTAGCAACAATTTATCAGGGCGATAGATGACAGTGAGTAGTTCAGTGTGTTCTCTTGCCATGTCCGCATGGGACACCTCCAGGTGTTCAGGTTTCCATGTGACAGTCCATGTGAGTCTATGAGCCGGCAGCAGACAAACAGTAAAATGAGAGAAATAGCCAGGTGTGGCTGCTCTAAATGCATTGGTTTAATAGAATGCTGCATGTGGACTCTGTCCATGTTGTGCTGTAAACTATGTAATCCGTAAAAATACTGGATTGGTTCCCATCAGCTGCTTACCTGCATCTTTTTCAGTAGTGTATTTACCTCTCTCTCTCTCTCTCTCTCTCTCTCTCTCTCTCTCTCTCTCTCTCTCTCTCTCTCTCTCTCTCTCTCTCACACACACACACACACACACACACACACACACTCACTCACTCACCCAAAGCCACACATTCTCAATAACAGGATTAAACTGTTTACCAGCAGCCTGCTAAGAAATGCATTTGAATACAGCCACAATCAGACAAATCAAAACAAGCACAACGCATGAGCATGGTGAAGAGGAACAGGCCGGGAAAACGGTGAACAGTGCAGAATGCCAGACGGAGAATTCTTCTCTCCGAGGAGATCCATGCAATCTGTGATACATTCCCATCTTTTAATCTTTCTTCCACAGCTGTCACATTCTTATTCAGCTATTATTCTCCCATTCAGGTGGCTAACCACAGCAAAGCTGCTTCATTGTTGACTCCATTCATTGCCTTCACATTGTCTGGTTAGATTTCCTTGTGCTTTTTAGCTAATGCTTAATTACAGTTCATTTTAATTATGTTTCTGGAAATCAAATTTTCCTCCTTCATTTGTTTTCTGTGACTCTGACCATTCCTGAGTCCTGCAGTTTTCTTTTTTTCCGTATTTGTCCAGTGTAAATCAGTCAAGAAAGAACCGTCTTCTATTATAATTAATATTAACATTAAAAGGGTTTGGACCATTTTTGGTTCTCCTTGAAGTACCCACATGTCTAAAGAAGAGTAGATGTGTTCTTATGATGTATTTAAGAGATATGACCTAATCAATATTGATGATATAAAAATATCTACAATCCAAAAAATTTGTAGACACCCCTTAGTGAATGCAGCTATATTAAGTCACAACAATTGAGGACAAAAATATACAATGGGGCAAATACAATTTGTAAAATTCCCACAGAAAAGCATGAAATAAAATTGGGCACTCTGCCAAGCCTTGGCTGGAGAGGTATAAAGGTCTCCCAGCAATGGGCTGTGGAGCAATAGAACTATGACCTCTTTTAAAAAGACTGACCTATTACACAACTGCAAAAACGACATTTAGGCTTTGCTAAGAATGTGACATTCTGACATCTTGTCCAAGATTAAGGAAGCTCCAGATCCCTAAATGAATGTGCTAATGCACTGAAGAAGTGAATTTTGTTTCTTTGTAACTCACGTATTGCATTGATTCTTCTTCACCATATGAAACAACAGTTATACTGACACCTAGTGGCCTAATTTAATTTATATTTAATATGGCCTTCCCCTTATTCCAAACCCACTTTATAGCGTATGAACTGGTTCATTCAGTGATTCTGAAAGTGTTGCTTTTTAAAATAAATGTACAACTAATAAATAACATTTTTCAAAAAAATATTGTCTAGTTGTTGGTGGTAAAAGACTGATTCTTTTGACTCAAAGTGCTCATAAATGTCTACAAGAAGAAAAAGCTATCTTACTATAAAGGACTTTTTTATGTCTTGAATCTGTAGAGTACCTGATTTCAGAGAAACAATGCATTTGTACTTTGAAAACACACACACACACACACACACACACACACACACGCACACACACACACACACACACACTCAGAAGTTTGGAATGTCCATATAAACGGCTGAAACCCAATCCCCAGTTGGCCCACCTCTGTTGGGCTTCTCTCTGCCCCACTGACCTCTGGGTAATTTTGGCCTAATGGTGGGAAGGGACCCCTGAAAGGAGGTAGGGGGGTTAAAAGAGAGCAGAGCAAAAAAAAGAGTGGAGCGGGTCAGAGGCCTCTTATCCTGCCTACAAGCCTCTGAAGTTCTCTCTCTCACTCGCTCTCTAAATCTCTCTCACTCTCCCTCTCGCTCTCTCTCTTTTACGGCTTCCAGATTTCTGAGGCGTAACACTCTTCCCAGGTGACTGAAAGAGGGAAAGGAAAAGGCACAAATAATCAAAACCACCTTGTCAGCTCCTGCAGCCTCTCTCGGGTTTTGTGTTTGTATTTATGTATTGTGGCGTCGGCCACTATGTGGATTAGGTGGGCTACATACGACGTCACTACCCATAAACACCTGGGTTGTAAATAGTAGTGTTTTATTGTAATAATTGTTTAAGTGTTTCATTTTATGTAGTGGTTTATGTGGGTCTTGTGCATCATCATTTTAACTTTCATTCTGTATTGTTGTATGTGGTTAATTTGATTAATTATGTGACTTACCATTTTCGTGTTGTGGTAATGTTTTGGTGTTGTCAGCCACTCTGTCTGTGTAAGGGAGGTTTTTATTCAAGTTGAATACGTGTTACATTATTCACTGAAAGAGGAATAATCAACTATTCTGCGTTATGCTGAATCCTTCTAAGCCTCCTTCTTCGTCCACCACGCTACAATTGGTGTCAGAAGTGGCTCTCCAGAACAAGATGGAAAAAATAATGGAGGAGATTGAACGGATGCAGAGGGAGATGGAAGGTGCCCATTGGGAGAGCGACAAAGAGTCCCAGCGGAGCTGTGATGGGCAGGACGGCGCCAACTTGCTTCTGTCCGACCAGCGGATGACGCCAGCAGATACAAGCAACAAGCCCACCAGGCCCTGTGAACCTGTCGAGGACAGAGTCTATGCCGGGAGTGGATGCCACTTAGAACCCGCTGGGAACAGTTAGCACACAGAGTGATGTAAGCTACACAATGAACGGCGGAGCTGTCATAACGGCCGCCACGTCCATGCACATGACGGTTCAACTTCGGCTCCCCAGCTATGAGGCACAGCTGAAGATTGTGGCAAGCTCTGTGGAATGGTCAGACGCGGAGATGGCAGCACACTTGTGCCTGGCGCTGCAAGACGTGTTGGAGTGTCGGAGAGTGTCGGAGTGAGCTGACAGTGCTGAAAAAGGGTTTACGACCTGCTTTGGCCAACAACCCCCAGAGCTGGCGGCTTAACAATTATTGACGAGCCGACGACGTGAACAGGGCGAGCGGATTGTTATCTTGGCATCAGAGGTGGCTTTGTTGGTGCGCCAGGCCTACCCCTCATTCCCGCGGGCAACACAACAACAGCTGGCACTTTACCACTTTCTGAACGGGCTGGAGCCAGGCACGTTACAGAGGCATGTTCAACTGGCAGGTCCATGCTCGTTGGACACTGCAGTGGACAAGACAGCAAGAGCCGAGCTGATCCTATCAGCGACATCGCGGACCAGCTGGCCGACAGCGGCTCAAGGCCCGGCTGGTAAATTGATTGTGTGCTGGAGCTGCAGAGAGTGCGGTCTACGTGCTGCGAATTGGCAGGAAACGTGACCGGAGCTGCCCGCTGAGGGTCGCGTTGGCTCCTGACGGTCAAATTCTACCCTTAAAATTTTCTTCAAGGGTAGTCGGACACAGTGGACAATACATCAGATGTTGCTTCGGCGAGACTTCGGTAAGGGCACTTATAGATACGGGCTCCAGCACACAATCGATTTACCAGCGGAGCCTTGAGCCACTGCCTGCCGGCTGGTCTGCGATGTCGCATCCCAAGTGCAGGTCTGATCCTGATCCTGATAGGATCAGCTCGGCTCTTTCTGCCTCGTCCACTGCAGTGTCCAACGAGCATGGACCTGCCAGTCAAACGTGCCTCTGTAACACGTCTGGCTCCAGCCCGTTCAAAAAGTGGTCAAGTGCCAGCTGTTGTTATGCTGCCCGCGGGGGAATGAGGGGTAGGCCTGGCGCACCAACAAAGCCACCTCTGATGCTAAGATGCCAATCCGCTCGCCCTGTTCACGTCGTCGACTTGTCAATAGTTGTTTAGCCTGTGTCTCTGTTTCAAACTGGTTTGCTTACTGAGGCCTTTGGGGAGCTTTCTGACATAACGTATGAGCGTATTGAATTGGCCACAGTCACCGGTGAGTGTATTAAGATGCTGGGGCGCAGAAATATCACCATCAACTTTGGGCAAGAACCTATTTCACACACGTTTTGGGATGGGCAGATTAAGGATCCGTACATTTTGGGATCTGATTTTTTGAGGCACATTGGGGCCGTCATCGACTTTGAGCGTGGGACTTAATCGCGGGACTAAATGAGCGTTCTGTCAAGGTTTGCGGCTGCGAAATCATGCATAGCGGATGTGAGTTTTACGCCTGGGGCGGGGCAATTGCTGTGGCAAGCGTCGGTCCATTACGTGAATTGTGGTAACGTAGCAGCCAGGGGTTGTCTAAACTGCCAAAACTCCGGCTTTGGGACCTGCTAGATTGATTTAAGTGCATGTTTGCTGCTTCGGAACGGGACTGCACCAAAACGGGGCTCTCTACCCATTCAATTGACACGGGAGATGCTCTACCAGTCTGGCTCAGACCGCACCTTCTCCCATTTTCAAAGCGTATAGTAGTTGAGCAACAAATTCGCAAAATGGCAGCCACTGGCATCATCGATCCATCGAGTAGTCCGTGGACTGTGCCTGTAGTTCTTGCAAAGAAAAAGGACGGAAATTGGAGGTTTTGTGTTGACTACCGGCATTTAAATGCTGTTACCAGGGTGGACTCGTACCCTCTCCCATGTGTTGACGACACACTGGAACAATTATCTGGGTCTGCATGGTTCAGTTCATTGGATCTGCGCAGTGGTTATTGGCAGGTACCATTAGCAGACTCAGATAAGGAGAAAACTGTGTTTACGATTGGCACTGAGTTATGGCAATTCCCTGTTCCTCCGTTCTGGCTTTGTAATGCACCAGCCACATTTGAGCGTTTGATGGAGCATGTTCTAACCTGGGTTCAGAAAAACAAATGTGTGGTGTATGTAGACAATGTTTTGGTCCATGCACCTGATTTTGAGACCGTCCTGTCCAATTTGAAGTTAGTTTTGGACCTAATCGGGAAAGCGAACCTAAAATTGAACCCGAACAAGTGTAATTTTCTGCAGCAGTGCATGTATTTTCTCAGGCACATTTTGAGCAGAGGGGGCATAGAAACTGACCTGAGAAAGACAGAGGCGGTTCATGAATTGCTAACTCGCATCCTACTACCGCTGTTTTGTTAAGGGGTTTGCGGACATTGGGGCCCCGTTGCACCGCTTATCGAGGGGTGGAGTTAAATTTCGATGGTCCAACCATGCCAAATGGGCATTTTGTGCACTAAAACAACGGTTGTGCAGCGCTCCAATTCTGGCATACCCTAGACTAGACGACATTTCATTGTGGATACGGATGTGAGTGACCATGGTTCAGGGGCCGTGTTATCACAAATTCAGGGCGGGAACGAACGTGTAATCTTGTATTTCAGCTGCCGCTTAGACAAGGCACAGCGTAACTACTGTGACACGTACCAGGAATTGTTGGCTGTGGTCACAGGCTAGGACCATTTCCGGCCATAAGTGTATGGGGTACCGTTTTTGCTGCGCACCGATCATGCATTGTTACAATGGTTGATGCAGTTCTGTGAATCCGAGGGCCAACTTGCGAAATAAATTGCTAGGCTCCAGGAGTTTAATTTGGTAATTAAACACCGCCTGGGTCACAGCAATGGAAATGCTGATGCTCTGTTGCGCCGACCATGTGAAAGTTCGGACTGCAAGTATTGTTGAGATTGGACAGTGCGTGGTGGTCACACCCGCTGTTCCCGAACCTACTGGGTTGGTGTGCGTGCCCATTGAAACATTCAGTGAAGCGCAAATGGCGGACCCAAGGATTGTGTGGGTGTTGCAAGGGCTGGAGTCATCTAATCAGCTGGATTGGACCACCGTGCTGCCATTTGACCTGGTGGCTAAGGCACTGCAGTCCAGTTGGGACAGTTTAAAGCTGGTGCAGTGCGTTTTGTGTCACGTCTGGGAAGACCCGTCTAATGGGCGTAAAATTACACAAACTGTGGTTCCACGAGCTCTGCAAGATACAGTTTTACGAGCTGTTCATGGTTCACCTGGATCCAGACATTTTGGAATAACAAAAACTATAAAGCGTTTGCGGCAACATTTCTACTGGCCCGGCTGCCGCTCAGACATTGAACTTTTACGTGTACTGTTGTGACGTTTGTGCGGGCAAAGAAAGGATCATCGAGACAAGCATAGGCACCACTTCACCTGTTGCAGTCCAGCAGTCCAATGGAGCGGGTGGCTGTGGACATACAGGGTCCCTTTCCATTGACAGACTCGGGTAATCACTACATGCTTGTCGCTATGGATTATTTTACCAAGTGGCCTGAGCCTTATGCTGTGCCTGACCAAAGTGCAGTTACAACAACTGACGTGCTTGTGAGCCTGGATCTGTTTTTATTTCTGATCTATTGTCACAAATGCATGGAGTTTATGAACTGGCCAGATTGAACCAGACCGGGGCATGGACAAAAGGGAAGCAAGCGTATGACATGCGCTGCTATGGTGAGCCTTCATCTGTGGGTTTGAAGGTCTGCTTGTACAACCCACAGCGAAAGAAAGGACTGTGTCCGAAACAGCAGTCGGCCTGGTGACCGCTTGGCCCCTTACAGGCCAAGATTCTCGGGCTCTGCACAGTCTATGGATTGTACGGCACCTCCATCCACCTCGGTTAGCCCAGGACTGTGTCGGCTAGACTGCAAGGGGGGCGGAGGCCTCCGAGTCACATGCAGGATTTGTTTTGGACCCGTGCGGGTAATTTGGTCGCCGGGACGGCTGACCTTTTGTGGGAGTGCTATGTGGTGTCGGCCACTATGTGGATTAGGTGGGCTACATACGACGTCACTATCCATAAACACCCAGGTTGTAAATAGTCGTGTTTTATTGTAATAATGGTTTAAGTGTTTCATTTTATGTAGTGGTTTATGTGGGTCTTTTGCATCATTGTTTTAGCTTTCATTCTGTGTCTCTGTGTATGTGGTTAATTTGTTTAATTATATGACTTACCATTTTCGTGTTGTAGTAATGTTTTGGTGTTGTCAGCCTGTCACTCTGTCTGGTGGAGTCTGTCTGGAGTTTTTTTTTTCAGGTGGAATACGTGTTACGTTTTTCACTGAAAGAGGAATAAACGACCGTTCTGCGTTATGCTGAATCCTTCTAAGCCTCCTTCTTCATCCACTGCTCCACAGTATATATACATGTGAAATAAATCCACTGACCTTTTACATTGGCAGTGAGTGAGTGTGTTTCACATGAAAAGATGTAGAAGAATTGGACATTCTCTTTCTCTCACATGTGCACACACTCACACACAAAAACATAGTTGTTTTCCTGGCTTTGTGTATTCTATAGATTTTTATATTATTATAGAAAACCCAAGACCATCCTTAAACCACACATTGTTATGCAATGAATTTAACTGAATTTCTCATGACACATGAAAGTGGAAACTGTCCAAAAGTCAGTTTGTATATGACTTGACCAAAATGACTGTTAAGTTCAAGTTATCTATTTTTTCTTAGCTGGTTATATAGATAAACATTACACATAAGTTTAAATGTTCCCAGCCTTTGCCTTTATTATAGCTTTCATTCATTCCATTTCATTCAGGAGATTAGCTTGTTTTTCATGTTATTCTGCAAAGATATGTTTTACTCAGAGAATTTGGCTGCATATTCCGCTTCTCACAATTAAACAAGTAATCAAACACATTTAACGTGATTTAATGTCTTAAAGGCGATGGTCAAAACAATAAAAAAAACTTTCTGTAAAATTCAGATGTTGTTTCCTCACCATTTGCTAGCTCACCAATCTGTTTGCGTGCTCAAAACTGGTCTAATGTATTCATTAAGGCGAACTAAAAAAAGAAACGATGTCTGTCCATTTTGCTAGGCTAATTATGCTAGACATGGGAGGCACCTGGAGTTTTTTAGACAATGGAGAGATCTTAACATGTTGAAAATCAAGAAAAGATAAGAATATTGCTCTATTTCTGCTCCATAGGTGGTTAAATGTGAGTTATTTTTGCTGTTTCGCACTGCTTAAGGTGGAAATGTCTCCTAATTTGGGAGGCTAACTGTATTACAGAAGGTGATACAAAACTAAACAACTCCAGTTACAAATGAGTTTCTGTGGTAATTCAAACAGTGAATAAAAACTTACAGACAAGTCCAACTTAAGCCATTTTCAAACAACATTTGTATTTATTACGCTCAAACGCACTGTTCCACATTAAAAGACGTGGAGCTGCTGAATGTAAACAAACACAGAGAACTGTGATGGCCCATGGTCATACACGTTCCCTTTAAATCAGGGGTGATCAGTGCACTATTCTGAGAAAATGATCAGTTTCTTTGACTGATTTTCTTTCTCCCAAGAATGGTTACTTCACAGCTATAGTGACATTCATGCTCCTACATTTGCTGGAATTTTTAAAGCCCTTAATGATACTGCAGCAATTCACCAACCAAAACTCCACTGACCACTGATTAAGGACAAAAGGATGACCAACACAAATTGTGCAGCAACAGATGAGCTACTGTCTCTGACTTTATATCTACAGTGTAGACCAATAAGGTAGGTGTGTCTTGTAGAGCGAACGGTGTGCGGGAATAGTGTTTAAAAACTTCATAATGCGTTTTGCTATATAGGTCAGTGTACACAAATGTTTTTTAATATCCTCAGGACATTTGGTCCACTCAATGAGATAATTGCATATGCATACATACAAAATCATTAATTTCACAATCTCCCTATGCATGGTCAAATTTCAAATCCAAATACACCGACACACATTAGAATGTGTGCTGATATCTCACACACACACACATAGTGAGAGAGGGGGAGGGGCTGAGTGGTTCCCTGAGGCTGTGAACACTAGTGATGTGTGAAGCAGGACAAAGCAGGGAGAGGAGAGGAGGATGTGGTGTGGAGAAGAGAAACACCCAAAGACATTCTCTTTCTCTCTCTCTCTCTCTCTCTCTCTCTCTCTCTCTCTCTCTCTCTCTCACACACACACACACACACACTCATGCATACACATATGCATCAGCCGAGAGATATAATACACAAAACCATTTACACAGAGAGAGAGAGAGAGACAGCAAGTGTTTTGGATGTTTAAGGGTTCAGGGTTTGGAAAAACAAATGCATATCTGTGCTTGGCTTGTGGGATTGAAATCGCCAGAGCAGTAATGACAGAACGGAATAATAATTCATTCCATATATGATTGAAGGTGACATTTTTTGGTATTGATTTCTTCTAGTCTAATCACACTCCTTTGTGTCAAGGTCAAATTACAGACCCCTGAGAGAGAGAGAGAGAGAGAGAGAGAGAGAGAGAGAGAGAGAGAGAGAGAGAGAGAGAGAGAGATCAGTGAAAATGACCTAAGCAGCAATAAACAAAGAAAGGTTTGAAAAGCTAGTGAACTTGAGAAAAAGAGAAAATGTGTGAAGTGGGGGGTGGTGGTGGTGGCATCCAAAGGAGAAGGAAGGTAAAAACTGTCAGACAATGTTAAACAGATAGAGGGAGAAAGAAGAAAATGTGCAAAAATGGAAGGGTAGAACAGAACAGAGAGAAAGAAAAATCGAAAAAATGTCATGAGAAAGAGAGAAGAACAGTAAACAAGTAAGGAAAAAGATGAGGGAGAAAAAAAAGGAATGGAGAGAAAGTGAAGGTGTGTGTGGGGGGTGTATAATTGGAGCACAGCTATGTTAATTGGGAGTGTGATCAGCCCAGCTTAAGTTGTTTATTAATTAATTGTTTTTATAATTAATAATTAATGAACTAAATTAATGAATTAATTAGTCATTTATATAATTAGGGCATATTTCATTTTATGCTACTTGCTATATTACATGTCATGTGTTTACTTATCTACTTATCTAGGACAAACTGGTTGTGTGTGTGTGTGTGTGTGTGTGGGGGGGGGGTCTTTGTGTGTGTGGCTGAGTGTGTCTGTTTCGTAGCTACAACTATTACAGTTTGATGTGTGTGTTGTACATTCATCACGATTTATATGATGGGCCATAACCTTTGCGTGGTCATGTGGCCATGCTTTTTTAGAAATTAAGCAGCTTGTATCTTTATTCCACTGTGAGGAATTTTATCTCTTTAACTAAAATACCGGCTGATATACTGTGTAATATGAAGTCTGTACAGAGTGAGACTTTATGGATCCTGTCATCTCTGATTATCCTCGCAATTCTATCATCATGCTGTGAGAAGACGAGCATGTTAAATAGAAAACAGAAAAGGAGGTGGTTTTAGATAGTTTTTCTTTAAAGAGAAAACATATCATCATGAATGGCAGTGATGATACATCATTACAAAACTGCTTATAGAACTTATAATGAAAGCTTTGCCCAAAATATCACTCTTAGAGACTGTGGCTGAAGTTGCGTTGCCATAGCTACAATACATGTCCAAACGTTTGGAGACATCTGTTCTCTCTGAAATGAAGGGTATTGAAAGGAAATTTCTGCCTCATTTCAGGAAGGTGTACACTAGATGTTAAGAGATTGTGATAAGGATTTGATAGCACTCAGCCACAAAAACATTAATGAGGTCAGGTAATGGTGTTGGATTAGTTCTTAATCTCGACTACATGGAGCTCCAGCACTCCAGAAAACACAGTTAATCCATGACTCCAGCCCAAAATGGGCATGTATATACTCTTACAGTCCATTGGTCACCTTTGGTTTACTAAGGTTTACTCTAGGTTCATGTGGGACAGCTCCAAAGGCTATACATTTCTATGGGGATAACATAATGTAAGTGCAATTAGGTGTCAGTATAATGGCTGAATATTGTATCTATAATAGCGGGTAGGCTGTTATGGTCAACTAAACCTGTTTTAAACATGATTGTGTCCATCTGGGTGACCTGATCTATGGAGTATTAATGGTTTGCTAACTTTTTTGTGGTAATGGATGATTTCTGTTTTCATTTTAATTGTGTGTGTATGACTGTGTGTGTGTATGACTGTGTGTGTGTGTGTGTGTGTGTGTGTGTGTGTGTGTGTGTGTGTGTGTGTGTGTGTGTTTCCATGCAAATACGTGTACAGATGTTTTTTGGGAGGAGTAGTTTAGAGCCAACTGTTCCCTCACCACCAATCAGAGAATTAAACAGATGGAAAGCAACTACATTTAACCATGTTTTATAGCAGGGAACTCAATCTAGTTTTCTTCTGTCACTGTCTTGTGTTAGTCTGCTTCTGCTGTCATTTTCAAAAAAAATTTCTTATTTACCTTAGTTTGTTTACTTTAGACTTTGTGTACTTGGTTCTACACTTAGTAACTTAGTCTCCAGTCTGATTTTATTGATTTATTGATTTCCTCTTCGTTATTCAGTATTTTTAGTTCTAATAAAACTTCCTTCACTTATCTCTGTTTCTGTTCGTCTCTCTCACACCCTGCGTGACATGTATTAGCAGTATAATTTAGCATTTTACACAACATCTTTACAGTTGATTTCAGAAGGTAGATTACTTTTCATTTCATTAATGCTGAAATATTACATATTTATTTACAGATTTATTTACAAATATTACATAATATGTATTACATAACTAACCTTTTAATCTCTTACCACTCTCTCTCTCTCTCTCTCTCTCTCTCTCTCTCTCTCTCTCTCTCTCTCTCTCTCTTTCACTCACACATACACACACCTGCTGCTTCTGTGCTCCTACCCCTTGTAATCCATAAAATAAAGCTTAGCATTACATTATTCATAACTTTAAACTTAAATACTGAAATATTTACTGAAATAAATATGTTACCATTTTTAGTGGCCCACTATTCAGACGTCTGGTTCCTATCACCACCACAGTGAACAACTGAAAAATCTGTGAAATTGCACTTAGAGATGCTTCTGTACACTTCAGAATCCATCATTGTGTTGCCATTGTTAGCCACAATCAATAAAGATGAGTGAGTAAATGCTCATGCCAGCGTTTCCTCTTTCTCTCTCCACACTTTTTTTCCCATTCCATCATTCTGACAGATTTATCCTCAAAAGTTACCACTTTCACTAAAACAAAAAACAAACAAAAAAAAACAACAACAACAAAAACAAACATGGTGTTAATTATTCCTCAAACGTAGCTCTTTGAAATATTCAGAGAAATCCCACCAGAACATTTCTGTGCAATCAATAAAACCTGTCAATAAAAAATGTAAATCATTACTGAACTACACAACAAATAATATTATAGTACTAAATTAAACGTCTGTCTAAATCTCAGCCTTCTCATGGCATTCCAGCTATGCAATGGAAACTGCATGTGTCCTGATCTGCCCTTGCCTTGCGCTCCTCTCTGTCCCTGTGTTCATTTATCCATGTGCTTTTTTTTTTTGTGCTGTGCCCTGTCTCTTTGTTTTCCTCTAGCTGTGTTAACTCACACATGTGGACTACACTCACATGTTAATTTTCAGATGTAAATCAAGGCTACACATTCTGTACATTTAGTTAGGGAACATAATTGTACTTTATTCTAATTGTAGATTTTAAAGATGTGTTGATAGATCATACGACTGATTTCATCTCCAGGACTTACAGTATGTTCTTTGATTTTATACAGTTGTATAATGAAAGTTTATATATATTTATGGAACAAAACTGAACTTTAAAGCCGAAGTTGTACATTTAAAGGTACATTTCACCTTTAGTGACAATAATGTACCTGTACCGTACCTTTTTTCTGACAGTGTAGGGGGCCGTAGTACCTCTTAAACAGAGACATCAAAACACCATGACCCATGAGAGAAACACAAATGTTTAATCTCAAATCACCCCATACTCCCTGTGTTGCATACTATTCAAGTCATTCATTCATTCATTCATTGTCTGAAACTGCTTATCCAATTCAGGGTATTCTGGGTAGGCTCCGGACCCACCACAACCCTGAATTGGAATATTCAAGTCAAGAAATTACTTAATCTAGATCTTAATTATTTGTGCAATATTAAATAATTGTTCATTATTTATTTCAAATACAGTGTTATTTATATTTTTTATATGTGGAAAACTGAAATCTAGTGCTAGCTGCATGTACACTTTAGTAATGACTTATGTAATTCACTGCGTATGGAGTGAGGAGCTATTTCAGTTTCAGTTTATTTCAGAAAATATACATTTTCTTCTTCCACACAAGAACAGGTACAATTTTTGCCTTGGAGAGTATTTTCAAAAACCTCTCAGTGTTTTCAATATTTTTGACCAGTAAGGAGCAATGTGGTCTAAAAATCTAAGAGTGGGGGGAATGACTTACTATGAAACTCCTCCTCTTAACAAATTTTGCTATGCCAAAATAAAATGGACAGAATTGCCTATGGAACAGTAGAAAGGTGGAACTGCTCTCCAAGGGATAAAAGGGTCCCATTCCATAAACTTAGGATGAGTTGGTGTGGCATTTGTGATGCCAATCTAATTATTCAACATCAGTAACTAAGCTGATGTGCTATACTAGAGGAGTAGAGACAATTACTGCAGCAAACGTGGAAGAAACTCCCTGTTAACACCTTTCATTTCAGAAGAAATCACTGGAGGGGTTTGGTGTAAATCAGTCTGTTGTGACACATGGTTGTAGAGTTGATAATGAGGTTTTATCAGGACGAGCAGGTGTCCAAAAATCATATATCATATATATCGTATAGTGCAGCATTGTTGCCACTTTGAAATCAGTTCCAACCAAATTTTATATTATATTTTATTATTATTATTTTATTATATAACTTATTATCCCAGTGTAACCAATATGTTGCTTCTGGCACATAGTGAATAATAAAAACAGTAAATAAATTAATGAATTTATTAATCAAGTAATGAAAAGAAAAGAAAAGAAAAGAAAGGAAAGCATGTAAATATGAGGCAAAATTAGAGCATGGAGGTAAAGAAAACAATAATAAAGCAGCTTGGCTCCACTTCTGATCACATATTACTCAGTTTCACATGTAATCACACAAGGCCATATGGGTGCACAGTGTGCTGCATTAATTAAACCCCAGGGCACCGGCTGCCTGGCTCCAATCCCCCTGCACCCCCACCCCTCTCTCTCTCTCTCTCTCTCTCTCTCTCTCTCTCTCTCTCTCTCTCTCTCTCTCTCTCTCATTCTTACTTTTTCTCTCCTTTTTTGTACTCTCCATCAGAATCACTCATCTCTCACACACATTGTCTCTATCTCTCAGACTCTGTCTCTCTCACACACATTCTCTCTCACACAAACTGTCACTTTATCTTTCTGATTCTGTATCTCTCTCACTATTTATTTTTTCTGTTTTTCTCATTCTTTCTGTCTCTATCTCTCAAACATTCTCTCACTTATACTGCACACACAAAAAACACAAGCACTCACTTAAGGGCACATCACAGGTGTTTGTTCAAAACTAATACTCCAATTTCAGTAGGGCCGAATGCCATCAGTTTCCCATTTCTCACAGAATTAATGCAGCACCTAGTGGAAAGAAGCTTTCTTACAAGGTCAGAAATTATGGAAGCCCATTTATGCCATATAGACATAAATAAATAAGCAATAATGCTCAATTAGTATGTTGCTATTTCAATATAATGAGATAGTATCTCATGCTGTACACTGTAATTTGCTGAATATTTCTAGCTGTTCACCACTTAGTCAACATATTCCTTTATTGTGTCTTCACCAAAGTTGATTTTTTTAAGATCCAGAGGCCTATTCTGATACTGTGTGAAAAGCTCTACATATTCACAATCTGTGAATCCACATCTCAGTTAGTCCTCAATGGTAGTGTCCATTGCATCTTTACCTGTTGTTTTACCTTCCCCAATACTAGAAACAATCTTATAATATTCACTGAATATACTCATTTATTATCTAAAAATATTGAGAAAATATATCAAAACAATGACATAGTATCTCAAAATGTGATTTGTATATGGTCGCTGGAGCTGATAAAATGTACAGAGTGTAGAAACAAGGAGGTTATTTAAAAGTTAAACAATATATTGTGTAGCAGGTGTGAGGGAAGGGGGGGATAAATTATTTCTTGCTACCAGAGCTAAAAATACCTCTCACTAGAATACACCAGAGCTGTGTAAAACTCCACTCAGTTTGGGAAATGTTTCTGTTTTGGGGCCTTCTGATCACTGTGCAGTAGAAACAAAACAACAAAGATTCTGCAACCTACATGTTTTTCTGAATTCATGTTAAAACAGCAATTATTCCTTTAGGATCCTAGTTTGTTTATTACTTTCCAGTATGTAGGACACCATTACTGCTGAAAAATTGAGTGAGGATTTATTTTTGGTGCTACAACATTGTGCTACAATTTGCAGAAAAAAAAAAAGAACTGATCAATTATCACTTTCAAATCAATAAAACCTGTATTTGACCTACCAAGTCCAAGCTGTAAACAGTGTCAAAAGTCACCAAACAGTAGAGTGCTAAGTGAACTAAGGGTCAATCTCAAACACCAGACGGCACCAACTAATTAACTGTTCAGTGCTGCTAATTAAAAAACAGGACAATTGGTCAGTGCTGTTAATGAAACAGTGCCTTCTTGGGTTTCAGAGTAACCATGAGGCATTTCTCCATCAGTCCTTTGGGCAGTGTTTCAAGCCCATTAATCTATTAATCAATGATTTAAATTCAAATAAAAGTCGATCAAGCAAGCAATAAATCAATCATTCAATTAATCCAGCAATTAACTACCCAACTGAGCAATCATTCAATCTGTTGGACAATCAGTCAGTAATCTGAGCAGTAACTACAAAAATGAAACAAACAAAAACATAAACAAATTTCCTGGTTGTTTATATAACAAAAGGTTCCTGTTGTGGTCTTTAGTGTTTATTTCATGTGTTATAAATCCAACCTCAGCATATGCTTCAGATGCTGTATCTCCGTCACTCACTGCCTGCAAATTTCTTTGTGATCCAGACTTTAGCACTTGGTCTACAAGCCTTCACTATTACAATGATGCGTTCAGACATGACTTATGCTCTGGCATACATTTCTTCAAGCTGTTTCACTCTCTCTTTATTCTCTTTCACAAAGTAAATCAGGGACATTTCAAATCCATGTAATCAGCAGTACCATCCATCCATCCATCCATTATCTGTAACCGCTTATCCAATTTTAGGGTCGCGGGGGGTCCAGATTGGGCGCAAGGCGGGAATACACCCTGGAGGGGACGCCAGTCCTTCACAGGGCAACACAGACACACACACACATTCACTCACACCTACGGACACTTTCGAGTCGCCAATCCACCTGCAACGTGTGTTTTCGGACTGTGGGAGGAAACCGGAGCACCCGGAGGAAACCCACGCGGACACAGGGAGAACACACCAACTCCTCACAGACAGTCACCCGGAGCGGGAATCAAACCCACAACCTCCAGGCCCCTGGAGCTGTGTGACTGCGACACTACCTGCTGCGCCACCGTGCCGCCCCTCAGCAGTACCAAGACAGTTGAAATGCCCCAGACCATTATCCCCCCATAAAACTTTACTGGTACTATGCACTGGTCTTATACTCTGGCCTACATTTGTTCAATCTATTTGAGCCACCTCTCTCTCTCTCTCTCTCTCTCTCTCTCTCTCTCTCTCTCTCTCTCTCTCTCTCTAGGAAATCAGGGCCACTCTACTCCCTGTAATCAACAGTGTGAAGAATACTTGAAAAACTGCCCCAGACTCTTATTCCCTCTCCACATTTTACTTGTGCTATGCATTCAGATATGTCTTGTGCTCTGGCATACATTTGTTCTCTCTCTCTCTCTCTCTCTCTCTCGCTCTCTCTCTCTCTCTCTCTCTTCCTCTCTCTCTCTCTCACACACACACACACGCACATGCACGCGCACGCACACACACACACCAAAGCTCTTATGGAAAATCATGGCCACTTAAGTCTGTGTAATCAGCAGAGCCAGGAAGAGTGGAGAGTCAAACTCTGTTCGATTTATTCAGATGTGTACTACCCATGTAGATGAGATCTGTGGGCTTTGCAATCACTTTTCCTGTGTATGTGTATGCAGGAAATATCCAAACACACAGGGTCACACTTCACAAGTAAAGCCAGTGCAGCATTATAAACAAATACTTTGTGTAAAGATCGGCGAATGAGCCTGATGAAAGAAAACAACACGTTGCCAATATAACTTACATACTACAGAGGGAACACCTGCACATCACATTCACAGGTGCATGTTGATATCTCACTCACAATGCTCAGACGTTATTATGAACTAGTCGCCCTTTATTGCCATAACAGTCTCTGCTAGAGTCTGGAACATGGCTTTGAGGATTCAGTTCAGTGAGAAAGCATTAGTGAGATACTGGGTGAAGCCTGGCTCATAGCCGGTGTTCCAATTGATCCCAAATGAGTTTGATGAATTTGACTCAGGCCAGGCATTTGTATCTTTCTGTGTGATTGTTTTCTTGAAATAATTTCTTCATGGGTCTTACTATAAGCATGGGAGTTTTACCATGTGTAAATCTCTTAACTTTTAGAACATTCTGCTTAAGCTTTACCATCACTAGATAGGTCTAAGGGGCCCAGCCTAACAAAAAATAGACTTTTATTCCTCTTCCACCAAACTTTCCTGCTGGCACCGTGACTTCAGACAGTTATTGTTCAGTCTGTCAGGTCTGTCAGGTGATGAAGCATAATTCATCACCCCAGAGAAGGCATTTCCACTCCTCCAAAGTCCAAAGGGCAGTCTAGCTAATGCATGGCCTTGTGCTGGGGGGCCTTAGGATGTAACTCCAGGGCCACTGGAAATCCAGTTCAGCATCCAATTGTGCTGACATCGCTTCCAGAGGCAGTTTGAAACCAGCAAGCGCAGAAATGTGTTACAGAGTATATACAACATGTCTTATTTTATGAGCATGGGTAGTTTACATTTTTTACAGCTCAGTCATTGCTCATAGGCATTTACACTTCACAGTAGCAGCACTTACACTGGAATTGGGAAGGCAGGGAAGAAAGATTGTTAGCCATTGGTGAGTTAAATTGCTGTATAAACTGTAGCTCATGGATGTCAACTCAAAACACAACAAAGATCAATTTTAATATCTTCATATAGACACTAAAGATATTTATGTATTTATCATTTAAAGGGAACATCTATGATTGTGGGGAAACACAGTTCTAAGCTCTTTTAAGGTGGAATGATGTGTTGTATGTGGCTGAAGTTTAACTTGTCTGTAGGTTTTTATTCAGTAACTCGAGTTGTTTAGTTTTGCAGCACCTTCAGTAATGCAGTTCTCCATCTTCAGAGTTTGATGAAATAAGTCAATATTACCCACCTGTGGAGCAGGAATAGAGCAATCCTCATTTCAATTTGTGCTTTTCAATTCTTGGAGTTCTGTCCATTGTCTAAAAAATACTCCAGATGACTCTACAATGAGCAGAGAGCAAGTGAGAGAGTGCAAAAGAGAGAGAGACTAGTATACTGGACAGAGACCCTTTGTTGCTGGACTGCCTACCGGGCCGGCTTAGAAGAAGCTTTTTCACTTAGGATAGGATAGGATAGGATCTTTATTGCCACATATAAAGTTATACAAGTACAACATTGCAGCGATATTGGCTTTCATCTGTACACTCGTGTGTGCAACAGACACGACTGCAGCAGGTTACCCGCGCCATCGTGCACTTACTGACTGACTAACTCCTAACGTTGAAATGCGCATGCACATGTAGAAAGTGTTAGTTTAGCCATATTTCATATTCCAGTTTGTGAACTAAGTTTGGAACCATTCGACATAAACTGGTTCGCAAACCAGAAACATTAATTCCCAGCTGGAACCATGTGAACTCAATGTGAACTATGGCTGAATAAAAGGAAATAAGACAGGAACACTCTTAGTTTGTATGTGTTCCTGTTTGGCACAACACCATGCATGTTGGCCAGAGCCTCAGCTCGGCGTTGGTTAGCTCACAAGCTCAGTAGGACGGCCCTGAACTTTGCAACATTTACACATGTATTATATCTCACAGAGAGAGGAGGACTGCTAAATTTGTCTTATTTCACACGAGTGTGTGTCTTTGCCTGAAATATTTTAAAGGGAATTGGTGGGAAGATATATGTGGCATTAGTGTGTTTATAAAACTCCATATAGCTTCACACAGCCTCCTTAAATTTCACATGCTTTAACCTGTTAACTTGAATAAATAAGTAATTGTAATTCTTAAAATAAAAAAAATGCTCTTGTTCTTCTTTGTTCTTTGGTGTCTCTGATGCCAGTGTTATATATTATGAACAAAATTGTGTGCTCCTTTTTTCATTTCTGCATTTATTAGCCTGGCCCACAATCACATAATAAAAACCACATGTAAACAGAGACATTGATATGAAGCAACAAAGCTTCTCCAGACAACTTGAATATGTTCTTTAATTTGTGTGTTGTGAAAGTGTAAAAAAAGACCTTCTTCTGAAGTTGGGGGGTTTCAGCTAGAGTGTAAATAGCTACAAAGCTTTTAGAAAACTATGGAAAAAATATAGCAACCTGATTACACAACAAGAATTCCAAACTGTGTTTGCTTAATCCATTAACTATTCCATTCCATGCTGCAGAAAAAAACGGTCAGTTATTTCTATAGGGTTCTATAGTGAATAGTTACATAGATTACATAAGGTTTGATTAAACTTATTCTAATGAATTAATTCACTCTTTGTTTACAGAGACGTTAGGGATTTTCATTTTCTCTCTTTCTTTCTTCTATTCCTCCCTCTCCTTCACACATTCTCACCTGCTTGAATATCCATGTGCCTCATTTCATTGGTCTTTATTTTTATTCACATTCACCCATTCATGTATTTGCCCTTTTCTTTTTGTCTCTTGGGTTGAATGGCATATTCGACCTCGATTTATTCACACACCAAATCCCTGAGCCTGCTGCAGAATATATGTTTGAGCCCTTCTGTTTGCCATAAGTCTTAAGCATCTAGGATTCCAGCAGTTCACGCCTAGACACACTGGGACCAATGGCAGGGTCACAGGCAAGAGGACTGAGGGATGGGTCACTGTTTGTCCAGCTGTCACCCAGGATGGTTAGAAGAAAAGGTTTTAGGGGGATGTGTTGCACAACTCTGTTTGGATAAATCTGGACAAAGTTAAAACATGAGGCCTATTCAATTCATACAGAACACAGCTGAGGGGTGTGGGGGTGTGTGTGTCAAACCAATCATGTGTCAACTTTGACATTTCAGTGTCTTTGTAATGTAGAGTCTGATGATATGGACAGAAGATAGCTAGTTTCCAGGACAGGAATTAAGCCTGGTCCTGCCTACCCTTCCGTACTGTGTTAAGAACTAGCTTTAATCCCTATCCAGAAAATGGACACCGGAGCATGTTGTAAGTGAAAATAAGATTGACTTTATGATAGCCTGGGCTAGGTTTCCCAGAAACTTTATTGTTTTTTGCAAATATTCACTCATTTTGACTTTGAGGCCTGCCACTTGTTCCAAAAAAGATGGGACAGGGTCATGTTTACCACTGTGTTACATCACCTTTCCTTTCAACAACACTCAATAAGCGTTTGGGGACTGAGGACATTAATTGATGAAGCTTTGTAGGTGGAATTCTTTCCCATTCTTGCTTGATGTACAACTTCAGTTGCTCAACACTCCAGGGTCTCCACTGTCGTATTTTGCCCTTCATAATGTGCCACTCATTTTCAATGGGAGACAGGTCTGGACTGCAGGCAGGCACTGGGTCCCAACTCTTTTGGAACGTGTTGCAGGCCTCAAATTCAAAATGAGTGAATATTTGAAAAACAATAAACAAAAAACAATAAAGTTTATCTATTTGAACATTAAATATCTTGTCTTTGTAGCGAATCAACTTAGGAGTTTTCCGAGATACGAGCCGTCGCTTGGTCGATTTTTTGCTTTATGATGCGAGCCGAGGTCTGAGTTACGAGCGAGTGAGCTTAAACCACCTGCCAATAGGTAGCCCAGCGAGCGTTCAGTTCACTTGGTTATCTTGCCACATGGACATCGTTAGGCCTGTTTTATGGGGGTTAAAGCTCCCCCAATTTTTTCACTTTCAAGAACGGTTCTCTGTCTCCAGTTAGCCGTTAGCTATCGGTCTGTATTGCTTTCTTGACAGAATACGCACACGTAGTGTTGCCAACCGTCCAGTACTTGGAATCTAAAAGATGTGTTCTGTTTTGAACCGATATATACGACGGAGATTTAGGGCCACGGCGTTGAAAAAAAAAGATTCAAAGATTAAAGTCAGAATTCTGAGAAAAAATCTCGTAATAATTCCAAGAATATTCTCAGAATAATTCGCTGCATATAATGGATCAGGACCATGGACCAGGATTTTTTCTCAGAATTATTCAGAGAATATTCTCGGAATCTTGTTTTTTTTTTATTTCAACGCCGTGCCCCTAAAACTCTGTCGTAGATATGGGATAGTTTTTTTTTTTTTTTCGTGGTCACACTTTTAGATTTGAGACAGAAACACGCTCTCTCAGCCGGAGCAAAGGGCAGATTCTGCATGGCTTCTAAACAGAGAACAGGCTTTTCATTGCACCCACCGTGCCATCCGCCGTTGCCAGCTGAAACTCTACAGTGCAAAGAGGAAGCCATTTCTAAGCAAGCTCCACAAACTCAGACGTTTGCACTGGGCCAGGGGTCTTTTAAACTGGAGTGTGGCAAAATGGAAGACTGTTCTGTGGTCAGATGAGTCACGATTTGAAGTTCTTTATGGAACACTGGGACACCATGTCATCTGGACCAGAGAAGACAAGGATAACCCAAGTTGTTATCAACGCTCTGTTCAGAAGCCTGCATCACTGATGGTATGGGGTTGCATGAGTGCTTGTGGCATTGGCAGCTTGCATGTCTGGAAAGGCACCATTAATGCAGAGAACTATGTTCAGGTTCTAGAACAACATATGCTCCCATCTAGACGTCATCTCTTTCAGGGAAGACCCTGCATTTTTCAATAAGATAATGCCAGACCACATTCTGCAGCTATCACAACATCATGGCTACGTAGGAGAAGGATCCGGGTACTGAAATGGCCAGCCTGCAGTCCAGATCTTTCACCTATAGAGAACATTTGGCATCATAAAGAGGAAGGTGCGACAAAGAAGGCCCAAGACGATTGAACAGTTAGAGGCCTGTATTAGACATGAATGGGAGAGCATTCCTATTTCTAAACTGGAGAAACTGGTCTCTGTCCCCAGACGTCTTTTGAGTGTTGTAAGAAAAAGGAAGGGGGGATGCCACACAGTGGTAAAAAATGGTAAAAAAAAATTTTTGGGAATTTTTTGACGACATGAAATTTTGAAACAACATATTTTTCCCTTAAAATTATACATTCTCTCAGTTTAAACTTTTGATCTGTGATTTGTGTTCTATTCTGAATAAAATATTAGATGTTGGCACCTCTACATAATTGCATTCAGTTTTTTATTCACAATTGGTTTAGTGTCCCAACTTTTTTGGAATCCGGTTTGTACTTACTGTACAAGGTTTACAGATCAGTAGATGTCACAAATCTCTCAACGAGGGTGAGAGTCAGTTGGAGATTTATTAAATATAATACGTGACAAAAACGAGTATCAGGCAAAAAATCTGAAAAAAAAAACCATAGTCTGTTTAAGAAACGTGTCTCAGAATTGCAGAAATAGATCAAACCATACTCCACATCTATGTAGACAAAACAGATTTACCTTTTTCAGCTTCAAATTCATTGTGATGTTTCACTGACCTGTAATAGAGAGAATAGAGCCTTTGTTGTTACTCTCGGCTCAACACTGCAGAAACTCCACTATGTAATTTTTGGAGGAGGGTAGGAAACCACCCCTTCCTTCTCCCTCCCTACAAATTTCAGTACAGTACTGTAAAAGTTAATTGCACTAGGAGGAGCTCCAATAGCAGAAAAAAAAAAGTTCTGTTCCAGAGAACACATAAATGCTAATTTATGCTTTTGCATGGACTAAATGCAGAGCCTTTTATGCTATTGTGAAAGTTTATACGTGCGCGTTGGCCTATGCATTGCTTTGCAATTGCACCACCAAACCACTAGTGTTAAATTTCAAACATGTCCTTCAATCCTATGTAGTACACAACGTAGTGGTATTAGTTTTATGAATCTTTAAAGGGCACTATTTAGGGAGTGTAGTGTAGAGGAATTAATATTTCTGGACTTGAACCGTGTTTGTCAGACTGCAGACCAATCACAGTCGTGGTTTGTTTAGATGTGATGAGTTACATTTCTGGAGAGGTGCACATCAGGCCAAGCTGCTTACGACATAGGTTCAACACAGAAGCTTAAATTGGGCTTAATACTCTGGAGACAGCGACATCTGTTGGTTTGGAGGGGCAGCACTGTAGGTGTAAGAAATAGTTGATATAACATTCAATCATTCATTATCTGTAACCGCTTATCCAGTTCAGGTTCGCCGTGGGTCCAGAGCCTACCTGGAATCATTGAGTGCAAGGCAGGAATAGACCCTGGTTGGGGGGGGGGGTCCTTCACAGGGCAACACAGACACACACCCACACGGACACTGTTGAGTCACCAATACACATATCAATGTGTGATTTTGGACTGTGGGAGGTAACCGGAGCACCCGGATCAGGAATCGAACCCACAACCTCCAGGCCCCTGGAGCTGTGCGACTGCGACACTAACTGCTGCACCACCATGCCGCCCTGCACTGAAATTATGCATCTGAATTATATTGCTTTTGAATTTAAGTCTTCAGATTTCCACCTCTGAATATTTTGCTTCACAATTATGCATCTGAATATAATTGAATATAATTGCTCCTGAATAGAACTTGTGAATTTTCAAGAACACGTTTTTACTGTTATTATTCAAGGTTAATAAATTCAGATAAATTCGATGGACCAACTTCAGATGCCAAAATACGAGTTAAAACATTCAGATTACACATCCGGGATACGAAGGATAAGCAATCGACTCTGTCTCCAATCGATCCAACATCCAACCACGACGCTGAAGTTGGTTACTTATCCACCAGTTTCTTATTAGGATTTTCTGTTTCACCTTAAATGGTGCACTAGTTGCATTCTGTCGCCGCTAGATGGCAAAATACGAACACAACTTTCATACCGTGGAAAAACTACACATTTAGCTTCCTTCCGCGGATATTATCTCTTATTTTGAAAATGTCTCAAACATCTGAAAGGCTCTGCTCTGACTCCAGGAGTTTTCCTTCATTCAAGTTAAACAAAATACTGAGATTTTTTGCAGTACTTCCAACAAACAATGAAACAGAAAGTCTAAAGTAACTAAAAAGAAAGTTATATTGCACCTAATTTTATATATGTTATTGTTTCCTTCCATAAAAATTTCTGGCAGCCAGAACAGACAAACACAAGGGTCTAGGTAGAGCTTTACCAGTTCATGGCATGGTATTTGCATCACATTCATTCCCACCTGTTTTCTGGTAAGCAATTACATTTCTTCTGCCTCAAAGTCACTGCCTCCAGAACCATTTTAAGTAGTGATTTTGCCCATGTGCCCATGGTTTGTTTGGCAACCACAGATTTAACCCCCCAGACCCAGAAGATCTCTGAAACTCCAACTCTTCAAAGGGACTCCTTTGCTGAGGGAATCTCCAATCACGTGGAACAGGGCCACCTTGCCCTAAAGCGAGGGTTCCATAGGGAGCGAGAGGCACCCTTTAGGGCAAGACCACTCTGATGCTCCTGGTTGGAGTTTCCCATACCAAAGGGGTCTCTTTCGAGTTTCCATTTCGAGTTTCGAGATCCATGGTAGTGCAGGAGGACCAGTGTCTCCCTGTTGGCAGGTTTAGAGATATGATGTTAAGTCTTCAGAGCAATTATATAAGAATTAAATTATTTTATCCGTCATATTTATCTACTTAAAGGAAGCTTATGTACATTTAAACATTGAGACTTATTTATTCTTTACATATTTACAAGAAGCAGGGCGAAAAGAAACTGCTATGTTTCTCAAACAGAGAAGCCCAGGTCCCAGATTCCTGGTAGGCAATCTAGCAGCTCTAACATCTCCTCTGCCAGGTCCCAAATGTCCGGTTCCTCCTGCAGCAGCTCCAAAACCTCTGCAGGAAAGAGCAGGTCTGCTTCTTCCTCCACCACTGCATCATCTTCCCTGTGGCTGAGGCGAGGTCTCCTGCAAGGTGGCTCCAACTCTGAGCACTGATCTTTGTCAGAGTGGAGCTCCCTGACTCTCTTCCTCCCTGATTCTGTCTGACCCTGCTCCAGGAAGACACTCTGAGAGCAGCGCTCATCCAGAAACCACTGATGGTAGAGCTGCTGCTGCTGCTGCTGCCAGATGTTCAGAGCCAAAGGATGTTGGACAGGGAACGAGCAAGCTACAAAGAAGGGGTAGAACATACCAGTAAATATCAAAGTAGATAGCGAATACTTCACTGAGCTTCCAGGTGATCAGCTACATGTGTGTTTGAAAGTTTTACGCACCCACCCCACCCTCCATTTTGAGATCAACATCTTATTCTGCATACCTGCAGATGTTGAGATGGTGTTGTAAACATCTGCTGGTGCTACAAAGTATGTCAGAGGTGCTCGTGGGCCTAAAACACAATACACAATGTTTTTAGAAGATAAACAGAATGTAATGCAGCAAAAATCTATGATTTACTGTAACATACCACTGTCAGGGAATGCCTCAACTCAGATTTACTCAGTTCTGTAGCTGTTACTTTTAAAGCTTTTCCACTACTGAAGTGTCAAGAATGAATTTACAACATAATAGAACATGTTCAGCAAATTTACAGTACACTGAATCACACTGGCCATTTCATCAGAAACATTTACCATTTTGAGTTAACATTAACAGTTTACTTTTACAATTACTGAATGTTACAAATAGGTCTAGTTGCAGATGTGTCGTTAATGTAAACATCTGCAGGTACTACAAAGTAGTTCTGTGCTACTACTGGGCTTAACAAATAATTCATAGATAATTCATAAAATTCATAATAATAATAACAAACAACAAATAAAAATAATTCATAATTCATAAACAATAAGCAATAAAAATCTTTAGCAACCAGACAGGAAATAAGATTTATTATAAATAAGGTTAAATAACTCATGTGAAACACATGAGCATAATAGAGGAAACCAATACTGTATGTGAAACTGTGCCCTATTCACTACATGGTGCACTTTTTGGGGTTTCCACCATTTTTTAATAGCATCGAAAAAAAGAAAAGAAAAAAAAAAACTAAAACAATCCCTAAAAACACATGTACACTGGCAGATTACCCATAATCCACAGCATTGTTTGGTAAAATCACACATGAGATAGTGTCTGAAATCATTTACTATTGTTGAATAGGGAGTCATTTTGGATACAAGGCTAGATACTCAAATCCAAAATTATAAGGCAGGAAGTTTATATGATGGATACATAGCAACCACTGCATTATTTAAAATGGTTGTTTTTTTTGTTTATTTTTAAATATTGATTTGAGTATTGTGCTTTTATAAAAAAGATTTTTATCTTTTAATTCAAGCACAATATTTTTATTTTTTTAACTTTTATAAAAGAATTTTATCCTTTTAATATTTGCCAGTTGTGCTAATTGCTACAAAAATTTTTTATCATGTGACAGTGAGACTACATCCAATTTCTAGTACAAAGGATATTAACTTTACATTTTTTAGCGAAACATTTAAATCTACATGAACTGAAACAATTATTTTTTGTATACCATAACTGATGAAAGCAAGTGGCCCCTCGAAGTTGAAATAGTGGTCTTGGATCCTGGGTCGGAAATATATGTGGTTGTAGAAATTCATGGTCATTGTAAATTGGAGTAAAGTTTGCTGACAATTGCAGGAGAGCAGTGAATTGCTTTGAAGCAAAAGTGAGCTCCAGCAGAAGGTTCAAAACCAAACACTGTGTTACCTGGCAATTTCATGATGTCATCAGAGCCACATATTTGAACAGAAACATCAAGTGATGCTGTGAACTGAGACGTCTAAACCCAAACATTCTAAACCCAATGTTCCGAGCCAGCGTTCGGCAGCAGTGAAGCAGGAGGACAATGGCTGAGGTGTGCACAGTAGACAGAGACATGAGAAGCTGTATAACACCGTTTTCACAATTTTTTATTTCTTATCATGGCATTACAAATATTGTATTGACATTCGTTTTGATAATGTTATTGTTGCATTAATTGTAGCTCATCTTGTGTGGAAGCTGCACATCTAGCTGCCTTGCGAGACCATGGATGTGCTCAGAGCCCATTTACCTTCTTTGGCTGAGCTACCCCTCTGCCCTTGTTGTTGACAAATTCAAGCAGCCAGTAATTGTTAAGTTAGACGAAAGTATGGTCAGCCATATTGTTAAACATATACTCCATATATGCCTCCCTGAGACACAGGATTGAGCCTGTTGTCTTCCGCAGAGGGTGGAACATTCTGGATGGTTCCTTACATCTTAGTGGATTGTAGTGGATCAATTAAACCTTTTTTTTTAAAGTAAATAATATTAATAAAAAATTATTTCTATTTCTAGTAAACAGCTTTAACAAATTCTTTAATAAACAGCTGTGAAGTAATGATGCCTCTTTGGAAGCTGGTGTTGAAATTTAGTTGAGGTAAAAATGAGGTGAATATTGACAATGGGTATTTGTTTCATTAACAAATCATTTTTTGGAACCGTTTCTTTGATTTGTCATTTGAAATGATTTTTTTTTAAAAATGTAAATGTAAATGTATGTTTTAAAAAAAATATCCTGCATCACACTGGGTGCTAGAAATGAGACACAAGAATACAGAAGTAGTGATCGACCAATATGGGTTTTTGATAGCCAATGATGATTTTTAGGCAGCAGTAGTGGCCGATATTCCTCAGGCAGTGAATAAACTAGTGGTAATATCATTGTGTTTTTTACAGAAAACCCTTCAAATTTGTAAAAGAAACCATTTATAGGTCCTGAAATATATATATTGTCTTATTTTTGAAAAAAACAATGTTAGTGACTATAAACTGAAGAGTTGATGAGTCCCATTACTTTATTCTTTTTTAAATTGTGTCTCCAGGGGTCTACTTTCATCAGGTAAAATTTGGAGTTGATACCTCCTACTGATTTGAAGTTATTGAAGCTGGAGCAGACAGTGGACAGATGGCCTCTCCAAGTGTCTTTTTAGACCCCAAGCTTTCCATAAGGAAAATGCTTACTTTTACTGCAAAAATACAGTGTACATATCTTGTCTAGACCTAATGTCAACATCTTAGTGTTTTTCTTTACTTTCCTTGAGAAACCCGTCTTCTGTCCCTCACCAAGTGGCCATTTGCCCCTCACCAAAAACCCTTAGTTATGGTGTGTTTTATTCTGATGTACTGAGTTTGTTTCTGATGTTTACACTTGTTTCTCACCAGGCACTGTCCCTTTTAATGTCTGATGTTTTAAAAGGCGAGAGCTGCACTCTGATTGGCTGTAGAGCAAGGCAACCTCCCCCACACCCGGGCTGCATTTAAATGTCCTCAGTGGGGGAAATGTAACTAGTAAAAGACATCTAAGCTTTCAAAACATGTTTATTGACTTGATTATTGTTTGTGGAGCTTGTGGCTGCCAAACAGAACCGTTTGAGTCCGGTGTCTGGATCTGTTGGGCGCTGAAACCATATGCGCTCTGCTCCTCCTTTCGTGCGCATCGCCATAACTCTGCCCCTGATTGGTCTACAGACTTGATTGACATGTCGTTGGAAAGCTGAGAGCCTAAGCTACAGGCCAGCCATGGGGATCATATTTTAATTATTTTTTTAAAATGTGTGCTTTTTTTTTGGCCAGTACTCTTGACACGAACATGAGGATTACTCACGAACGGTTTGATGGAGAGACTCAGATTTAGCCTCGTTTTGAAGGGGACTATCTAAGGTAAGCGCTGCTGTACTAACTTTGTGTGAGCCGCTTGTGGGTTCCTCAGGCTTTGAGAAACCGCGGTTTTGTCATTGATGAGGAAGAAATCTGAAGTTTGGAATATCTTATTTTTTTGGTTTTAATTCCTTCGTCCTACATTTTAGTGTATGTCCTCATGATCCTGAGAGTCTGCCCCTTCAATTAGTGTATGATATGTACACATTGACTCAAATATGGCACTGTGAAAAATCTGTACTCTCACTAACATTTTTTCATAACAATTGCCTATAACATAGCAAAAAAACTTATTTATGAAGTGGGATTATATATAAAATGATTTTGGACCTGTAGTACTTGAGATATACTGATCGCCGCCAACCAAGGCTAAATAACGCTGGGTTTCTAGGTTACAACTATCAGCTCAGTCGTTTATGATGCAGATTATTGAGTGTATGTTACAAAGAGCAGCCAGTAACAAAAAGTGAGAGCTGAAGAAGAGAAAATAATTCATACCGTTTTCTCTGATGAGACGTCATGCAACTACAGGTTGGAGGCTTGTACTCCTGTACTTGTGCTCAATGATGTCTGTCTGTAAGATGGCAACATGGATGCAAAGGGCGCACTAACAGCCAGAAAGATGGAGCAGCCCACAGCATTGCCTGTGTGCATTGTGTAAATATCTGCCTCTTGCACTAATATCTCAGCTGATGTCGATTATATAAAACATGCCAAAAATCGGCCCGATTAATCGGCCGGCATATATATTGGTCGATCGCTATACAGAAGTAAGAACTGAGATGATTTTATTACACAGAAATGTTCACACACAACTAAATTTAGAGAAGAGAACAGATACTTAAATAAAAGATAAACCTAAAGAGATTAAAACCAAGGACAAAGGGACCAACAAAAAGACTAAGAATATAAAGCAAACAAACCAACGCTAGGCAGAATAAGAGAACTTAAAACTAACAAGGGCAGAGACAGAACTGAAAAGTAGCCCAAAACTACAACAGTGAGCCAACAGAAATACTCTAGATCAACAACAGAGAAAAACAACGCTTCAACACTTAAACCTTGGGATTGTGAAAGGTGCTATATAAATTGAACTTATTATTATTATTATCATTATTATTACACAGAGACAAGGAACGGGATTTAAATATTAAGGGAACATAAAAAACCTGGGGGTAATCAAGACATATGACAGGGGTGTGGCCAAAAGAGCACAATAACCATATGTTAGCTGTGTTCCAATGCCTAGGCTGCGGCTGAGGTTGGACATGTCCTTGGTAGGACTGCCCTATGAAGACTCCTTCTTAGTAACCTAGGTCACACCAATGGAACAGTCTAAGGAGGCTGCGTCGTGACGTCACCAGAAAGATCTTATCTGCCTTGAAGTACTAACATGAGTGTAAGTTAAAATGGAATGTAACCAAGATGGAAAAATCACAGAAATATTCTCTTAATTATGATAATATGACACACTGATATGTTTAATTAATTAGCTCCAAAGTGTATTATATTTAGTTTATAACCACAGTCCATCTTTACCTGTGGGACATCCTTTAGAAATGTCTTCTTTTCATCTGGGAAGATAACAGACAGTGGATATTGATTTTATTCATTTCATTTCTCTCTCTCACTTTTATTCCAAGGGGAAGAGGTCAGAAAGGAAGGATGAGGCAGTGGGAGAGAGACAGAGATTGAGAGCAATGAGAGAGAGAGAGAGAGAGAGAGAGAGAGAGAAGGCTGCTGGGAGAGCTGAGGTAAGCTGAAAGTAGGTTGGGGTCAGCCTCAAATCCCTGGATCAGCTGAGGATATATTGCCCAGCGTTGCATCATCTACATGCATTCTCTTTGTCTGATGCTTGCTGTATTCTGGATCCTTTACTTATTTTTCCTCTATAACAGTCCTTCAACCGAGCTTAGGCAACACTGTAATATCCAAAGATTTGTAGACACCATTTACAATTAGGGGAATCAGCTACTTTATGGTTCATCTGTTGTGTACACTAGGGTTCAGTTTTATGCACAGACTCTAGAATCTCCCAAGAGAATGAGTTGCTCTAGAGCAGCTGCACATGACCCTAAGGTTGTCATGCCCAATGCTATGTGGTAGACCCCAACAACGGGCTGTGGAGTTGTGGAACTGTGTTCTCTGTGTGGGATTTTTGGGATAGAGTGCATTTGTATTGAATGCGATATTTTATGGAAAACATGTTTAAACAGGCACATTAACACAATTAATATTATTTTGTGCATAATGTTCCCTATAATTTAGTTAGTAGTTGATTTGTAGTTAAACTTCACTTAGGAGACATGTGGAAACAACCCATGCCAGCAAATAGAATACGGTGAAAGATAATTCATCAAACAAAATCACTTTTTACAACATCTGGCAATATTTTGTTGAAGCAATTCATTCTGTGTGTTAATCTTTGCAATGAATATTTTATGCACCCTAATCCTAATAATATTTTAGCATATTCAAGAAATGCCGTGGTGGTGGTGTGATAATGTGTGCTGTGCTGGTGTGAGTGGATCAGACACAGCAGTGCTGCTCAAGTTTAAGTCCACTCACTGTCCACTCTCTTAGACACACCTACCTCAGTGGTCCATAACAAACTTTATATTTGTAGATGTAAAGTCAGAGAGGGTCAGAGAGCTCATCTGCTGCTGCACAGTTTGTGTTACTTTTTACAAAGTGGACAAACTGCCTACTAACAATTTTCATTTTTTAAAAAGAAAAAACATTGATTCTTGAAAGTGACTCTAATGGCTCAAATACACAGAATCTGCCCTTTAAACTAGACTCAGCATTTTTGAACTTAAAACACTGGGGGTTAGAAGTTCAAGGCCGTACACTCCAGTGACCCTGGGTCGTTCATGCAGTGGCCAAGAACTTCTAAGCGACAGCTTCGCTCAATACTCATCAAATCTCTCTGGAGATCTCCACACATGGCAGAGGATTGGGTTTGGCTGTTAACACTGGATCAATAGGGAACCTTTAAATACTTTCCCTCACTCCCTAGGGATATACATAGACTCATTGGCTTTTACTCTGATCAATGCACTGAGGCTGTATTTCAGGTGATGGGGGTTGTGAGATGGGTGTTATTTGCATGGGCTATGGCTCAGAAGCTAATGCTGGCCTTTATTTGAAGGCTAGCTCCCCTCCCTCCAGGTTTTTTGGCCTTGGGATATCTCCCGGTTTAAACTTTCAGCCATGTGGTAGTAGGAGAGCGCAAAGCTGCTAAAATATTAAGTCACGTCCCAATGCTAAGGGACTGAAGACAGCAAAACCAGCAGCTTTCAGAACAAAGAGCAGCTATGAGGGGTTTACTGCCATCTGCTGGACAGCCAGGGAATTAGCCAGTGAAAGGGACTACTTCCACTATTTTGAGTGTAGAAAAAACGAAGCTAATTACATAGTTATACTCAAAGAAATATACAATCCAAACAGTGCAACAGTATATTCATTGCACTAATAAAATTGCATACACCACTAGTGTTCATTCAAACATCCAGATCTTTAGATTGGGATGGCACAATATTGTTTTGGTGTAATTATGTGGCGTACTAAAGTGATGTTGCTGCACAGTTCCAGGGCCTGGGGATCCAGGGTTTGATCCTTTCCTCAGTTCACCCTTTGTGTGTTGTTTTCTGTATTATCCCCATGGCTTCTGCCCACCCACTGGGAGCTGTGCTGGTCAGCATGCTACTAATGCAAGTCCCAAGCCCTGGGGAGGTGTGCGTCAGGAAGAGCATTCGATCTCAAACCTGCACAAAGTTGACTGTGCAGATCAATCAGTTCACTGTAGCAAGCAGCAGAAAATGTAACAATCTGGAGTAGCATGGGGATACAATGAAATATTATCTTCATAAAAGTCTGTCTACTAAAAAAACACAAAAAAATTATACTGCTGTAAAAGACACTAATAATTCTTCCTTTGGTTTTAGTGGATTCTTACTATTTAATATTCCATGCTCAATTATGTAATGAAAAAGTGTAAAGGCACAAGTTGCAAATCAGGTGGATTTTTATTGTCATCATAACCATAAACATTATAGTACACATTGAGATAGAATAACGTTCCTCCAGGACCCAAGGTGCAACATACATACCTGTAGGACCTGCACAATGCTGCCATAAAAGAATAAAGATAAAGGGCAAGGGGAATAATGTCACAGCTATTATTAAGCCTTGATGTCCAGTTAAATCTGATACAATGGTTAATATGTACCACATCAAAATAACAGCCAAACTAAGAATGTGTTCTTCTTTTCTCTGTATTTCTCAGAATTTTTGACTGAGCATTTGGAGGGCTGGCTCACCATTTGACAAGTGTCAGGATGTGTTTTTTGTCCCATGTGTTCCATGATGAATTGGTGTGATAGGTGCATTGACACAGTTCTAATAGAGAGATAGTATGTTTCCACACCTTTCTAGAGCCAGTGAAGGCTGCACTGGGCTCAGCATTTTTCTGCTCCCTGTACACACTCTGTGGAGATCCTTATACCCTTCAAATACATTCTACACTGCGCTAGTGCTATTCCACAGCATCAAAGCCAAGTTACACATGTTTACATCTCTCCCTTTCTCTACTCGTGTCTCTCTCTCTCTCACCATACAGAAGCACTGATCAATAAAACGGGACAATTTACAGCAGCTGCATGTGAGCAAAAGGTCACAGTGGTCAATGCCAAGAAAGTACTAAAGGCACACAAAGTAAACAAGCATTGGTCTGTGAAGCAGTGAACCATCTAATACTTTCGTAATGAGCTGTAGGTTAATTTGTTATGCAGAATTAACAATCCAACATCAGTATCTGACTTCAGCAATGCTTTTGTGGTTTTCTGCAAAGTTAAAAAAATGTATTTACGTAATTTCCTATTAGTTTCAAGTGTGATGCTAAGATAAGTATTACTGCTAACTTTAAGAAATGTTAGTAAATATAGTTAGTAAGTATAGTTAGCAAAGGGGGACAACAAACTTACTATTGGTACCTTTGATTCCATTCATTCATTATCTGTAAGCGCTTATCCAGTTCAGGTTCACAGTGGGTCCAGGGCCTACCTGGAATCATTGGGTGCAAGTTGGGAATACACCCTGGAGTGGGCGCCAGTCCTTCACAGAGCAACATACACACATTCACTCACACACACCTACGGACACTTTTTGAGTTGCCAATCCACCTACCAATGTATGTTTTTGGACTGTGGGAGGAAACCAGAGCACCTGGAGGAAACCCACGCGGACACAGGGAGAACACACCAACTTCTCACAGACAGTCACCTGGAGCAGGACTCGAAATCCACAACCTCCAGGTCCCTGGAGCTGTGTGACTGAGACACTACCTGCTGCTCCACTGTGCCGCCAGCTTTGATTCCAGGTAAAGGAAAAAATAAAAATAAAACAATCAGGGCAAGCATGTTTCTACAAACCTTTGGAAAAGATCTCAAACCTTCTCAGCCAAGTCCTGCATGTGTAACACACACTATCACTTTCCCTATCTGTCTCTTATTATTATTTTTTTTTTGTGAAAGACAAGGATGAAACTCTATTAAAACACTGACATAACCACATAGAAGATGAGCTGTCACATTTGTTCAGCAATGTTACCGTTGCTGTAGTCTTCATTAGCCATCATGACATGTAGAATAGATAGACCTGATAGGTTATGACATTTCTTGACAGCATTTAATATCTGTCATGGCATGTTTATGACATGGTAATATCAATGTTATGTAGTAGGGTTGAAGTGAAATACTACCACCATTTGTTTACAGACGTGTAGGAGTTCCATGCAGCGCTGAGAGACTGTCATCATCTCACAGCCCAGCAGTCACTCACCAAGCTGAACTGTGGCTGCCCTCTCGTCTCTTCTCTTATCTTCTTTCTCTTCTCTTTCTTTGTGGGTTTTGAAATATTTGATTGTTCTAGGTGTAAGCATTCCTTTAGATAAAAGTGGGAAGTCTAATGTGTGTGGGGAGTGCATGACACAGTGGCTGTGAGGAGTATGTTTATCTTAAAGGCAGTATTTGATGGAAAGACTGGAACATGCTCTGTGTACAGTCACTAAGGATATTCCACAATATACTTATACTTATCCTTTCCGTAGGTGTTTGTTTTAAGACGCCTTTTTATGACACCAACAAACATCACTCATATTTTTAAGAGCTTTTTTCAACCAGTGTCACAAGCATAGACTGTTTTGCCTTTGACAGCTGATGAAGGAATGTTGGAACTAAACTGTATAGATGTCCATTTAACTTAATGTTAGTTGTGATGTAAGGCTTATGGACATGTCATGTAGCCTTTTGAATGAATTATTACCCATATATAAGATGAAAACAAGACTTGTCAAATTGATGTCAGTCTTTTTTGGCCACACACAGAACAGGGCTGAACGCAAACTGCGGATTCAAATATGAATTCAGTGAATGAAATGCATTTGGTAATGGCTCCCCAGTGGACAATAACCAGACTAAGGACAGCTGGTAGCCCAGTGGTGAGGCAGGCGATCCAGATCCAGGAGGCTGTCACTTTGAATCCTTAGTTGTTGTTGGACTTGACCAGTCTGCCGTAGTGCCTTCAGGCAAGGTGTTTAACCCTTGCTGTCCCGGGTTGTGCTGATTTAAGAGTGGTCATTAGTGAGAATCTAAAACATAAACAGGTCTTTTATATGTTGAAAATTTGATTTGTAAATTTCTACTTACAACAACAAGCTATTGCTTTGCTGCATGTCCATTTTAGTAGGAAATTAAGTTAAGGAAGGGAATAGGAAAGGGCAGGCTAGTTGACATTATGTTACACATCTGAAGAGGAATTCTTTTGACACATCCCCTTTCTGCATGTTGCACTTGTGGTTCACTGACATTTTACACTTTAGCAAACCTACAAGTCCCTATGTATATATGTATATATATATATATATATATATATATAGGGTCAAGGGCAATGTTAAGCTGGGAACAATGTAACAGGTATTAGGTGATGCTGTCATGAGTGTTATTGCATACACAAGCAAGAATGATTCATGATATTTTTTTTTAAGTGAACTTTTCATTTTAAAATGGTAAAATGCAAAAAGCATCTGGTTTTTATTTATTTATAGTTTTTTCAAAATAAGCAAAAGCAAAAGAGCAAACAATTTCACCAATTTGAAAAGAAAAGAAACTCACAAGGATATAAAGACAGGAAAATGCTCCATCCATATATTTTCTGGGACTGCTGTCAAGGCGATTCAAAGCATGTTCACTTCTGTTGTTTTATTTCTGTTGATCTCACTGTTCACTGATCCACTGGTTCAGCAGGACGGCTCTGGAACCATTATCTGAAATCATTATAGATATGGCACAATCTCCCACAGCTGCCAATGTTGCTGCCACAGATTACTATCTGCCACTGTTGCAAGATTATGGGCAAGAACGAGTTTCTTTTAGGAGTGGGAGGAAATTTTTGGTCTACAGTGGTTTGAGTCTACTCTCTGTGTCTATCTTAAAAAGTGTTCCTCACAATGAGCAGATGTGGAGAAAAGGTAAAAGTATTTAGTGATGAAGAGTCGGCTTCTAAATCCTTTCTTCATGTGTCTGGAAGTCAGGATCAACACTTGGCTCATATTTCATAGAGTTGAACCAGTTGTCCTGGTTAAAACAGCAGCTCTGTGAAGATTATCTTTAAAAGTGAACACACCTTTAGTCATCTGGAAAAAACCTCCAGAAGAACAGAAGAACCATGTATCTGAGGGCAAATATGGGTACGTATAATGTACATAAGGAAGTCTGGCACTTGTTTCTATGTTCTGAACTTGATTCTTGAATTTCCTGAATCACACGAGGAGGAATTTGTATGTTAAATCCACAAACATTTCCATGCAACTTTGATAAATGACCAATGTGTGTGTTAGATGTTTGTGTTTAGGCCAGTGGTCTTTTGAGTGTATGTTTCTGTCTTTATGTCTTACTTTGTTGAAACACAGGAATGTGATTTTTGTTACAAATTCTTGAGGTTTCTCAGACACTCCGGCCACACAGAGAATTACACTGTTATGTTCTGCTGTGTTTTTCTACATCTCAGCGTGTCTGTCTGCTGTTCCAGCTGGGCCTTGTTGCTGTTTTAATAAAAGCCCAGTTTGGATAGTCAGAAGCTTTCAGCACTTGTAAGATTTTTTATCCTTTTGCTGTTGGACTCTGCTGTTGGCACATTTTCAGCCTATTGAAACCCAGTGGTGGGAATCACATAGAAAATACTGAGCAGTGTGAGTGGGATTCCTGTAGACTTCAGGGTCCAAGTTTCCTTTAGTAATATGGCTGGTTGTAAAGATTTCCAGACTTGTGTATCCTCCTGTGTGAACCATAGGTGTCAACAGCATTTCTCATTAAATGCTTGGAAAATCACCCAGGTTTTGTAGATGTAATTTAACCTATAGCTTTCCTTGTTTGGTCTTTGTACCTTTTGGCCATTTAAGTTTGGTTTTGAAAACAGAAAATGTGAAACAACTAGGCTGATTTTTCAGTAAAAAAATTAATTATATTTTGAAATGGAAAACTGGAAATTAAGATTTAAGAGAAGAAAAGAAAATTGCGATAAAATAAATAATTCGCCTAGCATGACCTAACAGACTACCAAGTCAAAAATAGAATCAGCTCTCTAGCTAGTGATTGTTCTCACGGGGAGGAATGTGGGCTTAATCTTAAATAAACATAGTTTTATACTTTTATTTTACAGTGATGAAAAACAATAAAAGATGTTTGTCTTTTAAAATATAGCAAATAAAGTTTTAAACCAAGTCAGTCTTTTTCTTACTATATCTTTAGTGCTAGATTGCTGTGATCAGTTTCTACTCAAACGTTTCATATCAAAGTAGCCAACTTACTACTCCTGTTGTTTCACAGTGATAGATGCACTGATGCTTTAGAATATCGTTGCTGTCTAATGAAAGACTTGTATCACTAAAATAGCAACTTTAGAGGAGGAAAACAACTCTTAACTTTCAATGAAAGTTGATGTAAAATGATTTTATTTCAAGTAATTTTGGAGCATTTCTATTAGTGCATTCTTCATGAACTTTTTACATAATATGAAGGACAGCTGCTGAGTTCAAATGAGGTAGTAAATTAAATATTCATGAAGATACATGTTTTACATTGGACAGCGCCACTATGTGAAGTCGTTTTTAGGTACTGTTGTGTGTCTATGCTGTATGGGGAGAGTTATGGTTTCAGATGAGAGGATTGATTCGAGCTGGCTATGCCCTTGAGCAAAGCACATAATCCTTCAGTTACCTATAAGGCACTGTTCTGCTCATGATGCTACCCAGATAGCAGACACATTTTAATTTAATCTGTGCCACTGTTGGCACTTATGGCCCAGTTACCGCACTGGTAAGTGTTGTGTGGGCAAGACACGGGCCAAATGACATGATCTAGACTTGACTTGAATTATAGCTTGTGTTGTGTAGGCCAAATGTCAGTCTTTGTGACTATAATCTTACACTGGCAAAAGTCATCTCAGCTCTATGTTTGGTAGCCCATCAGACAATAGTCATTCTTTTGTAGATAACCATATCTTCTCTAACATGGTCTAATATGTAACATACAGTTTACAATATTTGTACATGTAGCTGCCATGTTCCTTTGTGAAGTCTTGAGGAGTGTTACTGGCAGTTCTGATCCATAGTTTCATGTTCCCTGGTTTCTTTTTTGAAAGCATTAAGGGATTTGTCTTCTTTCTGGACTTTGATTACGGATTTCTCTGTGATTATCCCACCAGCCTGTGTTCTTACCCCTGCTGTGTTCCAATAAATGTACTCTGCACTCACATCCTACCACCCTTGGCTCCTCATTATTACAGAAGCCTTAGCCAACCATGACTGAGTTACAAACTCTAGCGAGTCCTCCAACAATAGTAAGGTAAGTTTGAAGAACAACAACTGGTATTTGCATAGCTGCCCGTTACCAATGCGAAGTCCACATTTTAGCCAAGAAGGAGCTCACACAAGGAACAAGGTGTTCGCAATGCTAGCCATAAGTAAGTGTACCTATCTTTGAGTGTCTGCATGAATGTAAAGCCCAGATCCAACTCTTACCCAAGCCACAAAACCCAGTCCAAACTTACCTGACTGGCTAAACCCACTGACCCAGCAAGTTTTAAATTTGAATCCCTAAATCCAAAGACAGATTATCAGATTTTGAAACTGCAACAGCAACTACACAATTTTAAGAATATTTAAGACAGACACTCTACATTTCTCATGCTCCTGCTACACACGTTTTGGGTGAACTTTACATACATCACAACCCTTTCTATCATCATCTGCTGTTTTATTCAGTGGTGCCCTCACCCACTCCACAACCTTTGGAGCTGTTTCAATTGAAAGTAACTTTAAGGAGAATCCCCCAGACCATTACACCACCAGCAGCAGTAACATTGCATTCTTATTGTGAGATGCTGAGTTAGCTTTAAACCTAAACATAAAAGACAAAACCCCTGTCTTTCAAAATGTTCCACTTTGACTCTTCAGTTCACATAACAAAATTCTCTTTGGGTCTTGAACGTTTGGTAGGCTGATATCTCAGTACCTTTCTTTCAAATTTTTTCTGGGATTTCCTCGGAATGCAGCATATTTTACTACTGGTTGAGACCTTTTATCCTCATGGAAATTGCTGGAAGAATTCAGCAAACACGGTAGTTATATTCAGCAGGATATTTTTATGTATTTAGTCAGGTCATTTCTAAAACAATTTGGCGTTAATTATATGGAAAAATGTAGGAAACGTCAGGAGGTTGATGTTTTTTTACAGCACAGTAGCTAAGTAGTTTTACAGATTTTTATAGCATTGAAAAAAGCTAGAAATAGAACATGCATGATGTATTACAAAAGTGTTTAAGTGTTTATCTTATGATATGAAAACAAATACAGATTCATGCATATTCATTTGCATATGCCCACACAAATAGTCTCATATCATGTGCATTTATTGAAGGTGTCAGAGAAAGAGTTAGAAAGAAAAAGAGAGAACAAATGCTTAAAAGTGTATTTTGATCTACAACCCAATCCCAAGCCCATCTAATTAAATCAAACCTCTAACCAGTTTTTCAACATCTGCCAAGTAACAAGTAGCTTAAAGCCACAACCACTTATCTGTCTAAGCCCTGAAATCCTAGAGGGCACAACTGGCTCTTTTGGTGGGTAAGATGACCCCTTCCTTTCACCCAATCTTTTTGCTCATGCAGGTGTTGGTCAGGTTATGTGACAGCTCTTAGCAGTATGATTTCTCAGATGATTTAAGATGATCAGCAGCGCAGTATCAGCGGCAGTTTAAAGAGAAGTGGCTTGGCCTCAAGTGTTTCAGAGGAAGCACATTTTCCCTTGTCTTGAGGTTATGGATAGTCCAGCCTCCACTGTCCTGACTCCTTCTCTAGTCTTATTTGCCATTATTGTTGTCAGGTCCAGCTCCAGTTCCTACAATATCCAGATTTGGTCCCAGTCCCAAGAAAATAATGCTCTCACTATGTCAATCTGTTTTATAATTTTACAATTCCGTTTTGATAAATAATAAATTCCATAATATTTAATATGAGGGGTAACACAGCGGTGGATAATGAAGTGTTCCTAGGTTCAATCCTTGCCTTAGGTCAAGTCTGTGAGTGTGTGTGTGTGACTGAGCAAGTGTGTGATGTGTGATGCACTTTAATGGACTGGTGCCCTGTCCAGAGTGAGTCCTTTCTTTGTACCCAATGATTTGGTGTAGGCCCTGGACCCACAGAAACCCTGAAAAGGATTAAGCAGTTACAATTAGTTACTTAATATTTCTTGGCGCCGAATGTCTGGTCAATGATGATCAGTCCAACTTTATTTTCTATTTTACAAATGCAGGATAATAATGATATAATAATGATAATGTGCAATTATTTGTCATTGTACAATGTACAACAAAAATGTGTCTTCTGCATTTAACCCATCTGTAGCACTGAACACACACACTAGGGGCTGTGAACACACACCCATAGTGGCAGGCAGCCAACCTCAGTGCCCAGGGAGCATTTGGGGGTTCAGTACCTTGCTCAAGGGCACTTCAGCCATGGATGTCCCTGTCGGTTCTGGGGATTGAACCAACAACCTTCCAGGACCAAGCTCGGTCCTCTAACCATTAGGTCAAGGCTGCCCCTTGAACAATTGGCCCATGAGAGTGTAATAAAGCTTTAAAATATACTTTTACACAGATTGTACCTTGGTGAAAACACATGTATCTGTAGAGTTCCATTATTTTGACAATTTGATTGCTCTCCTTTTGCTGGACTCTGGTCCTCCAGGATCACAGAAGACCCCATATCTGGCTGGAAACCAGAAAGGAACATCCTGCTTGGAAATCAGCAACCCATACAAAAATCTTGAATGCTTTTTCTGATCAAATGAATTGGGCATACTTCAGAGAGGTTCTCGATCTTTAATATACATAAGAAATATTTCAAAGTAGAGATCTTCACAGCATTGTGACCACTATAGCTAACGCTGATTGCCATAGGGAGTTATCTAAGAGACTGCAGAAGTCTTATAGAGCTTTAGAATTGTAACATCAACGTGCTCCCAGTAGTGTGCCTGGTATGAAATTGAAAATATCATGTCTCCCTGTGGAGATACTCTGATGTATTCTCTGCCACAAACTGTGCAAACACAGAATGAGCTAGTTGTTAAACTTCATCACTTTTTCTCCCTCAATCTCGCTTTCTTTCTCTCAGCAAAGTCATATATGTAGTCTCCAAGTACATTGATTAGTTATTCTTCAGTGTTATACTGAAAAAAAAGGTCCAGGACAACCACACGTGTGGTAGTTTCACTGTATTTGGGGTGGTCAGTTTTTGTCATTCGGTGTCACTTTTTTTTTACTGCCCAAAGACAAAAAAAAAAAAAAGACACCAAAGAAGAGAAAATGGGTAAAGGTTCATTGCTTTGACCAAATTTTGTGAAAGAATTGTGACACAGTTAAAAAAAGAACATTCCCAAACTTTGTATAAAAGAAAAGCTGATGTAACACAACTTTTGGACAGAGGAGTGTGTTGCAGGTCTTGAACATTGAAAAGGTTTTCTTTGTGCTGTTCTCAGTTAAGTAACATTTCTAAGAGAATTACCAAATTTAAAAAAAACTCTTTTTTGTTTGTATCGCATTTTTAAAAATATCCTAATATACCCAGAAGCATGCAAAAAAAATCAGGCATGGTGGCGCAGCAGGTAGTGTCCCACAGCTCCAGGGATACTGGGTTGTGGGTTCGAGCTCTGCTCTGGGTGACTGTCTCGGTGCTCCGGTTTCTTCCCGTGGTCCAAAAACACATGTTGGTAGGTGGATTGGTGACTTAAAATTGTGAGTGTTTTGCCCTGCAAAGGACTTGTGCCCCATCCAGGGTGTGTTCCTTCCTGGCACCCAGTGATTCCAAGTTGTCTCTGGACCCTTTGCGATGCTGAACTGGATAAGTGGTTACAGACAATGAATGAATGAATAAAAATCAGTTGAGATGCAGAGTTTTGATTCGATCAACTGGGGCCTCAATTATCTTCCAGGCCCTATTTTCTGAACTCTCTGGGAGGTTCTTCATTTGAGGTCAGATTTGCATACAGCAGAGAGGAGCATCATAACCAGGCAGATAACACTATATTCAATTCTATAGTCAAATTTTCCTTGGGGGACTCAGAACTAAGGCGATGAGACTACAATCCTGTGCAAATTTGCTCTCCTGGATTCTGAATTATTCATCATGCATATCTTAAACTTCACTACTGGAGATGGCAAATAGGACACAATTGGATTTCATGGAATTCGTTTGCTGGCCTCCTTTTGCCCAAATATTGCAATTTCAGTATTCTCTCTATTATTTTCACAGAAGCTATTCATGTAGCAGAAATGTAAACTATACATCCATCAAAGAGGCTCCAGCTGGGCCTGCTGGCACTTTTTAATATGACTCTGAGATTGCAGGATGTTTTTTTTTGCCCCCCAGGTGTCCAGCATTGCCTTTGTAGTTGCACTGTTTGATTGATGGTCATTGCGAGACATGATTGTGTTTCGCTTCGGGACTCGGTCAGATTTCATGCAGCTTGCTTGGTGCTCTCTCTTTCTCTTTTTTCTTTTTATCTCTATGTCTCTCGTTCTCTCTTCTCTGTGAACACTGCATATATGTTGCGTGCTTCAGCAGCACATGAGACTGGGATCAGTCCCTTGGGGCAACACAAGCAACACAAGCAGCCTGAGTATCTCTCAGTTTCTGCCTTCAGCTAAGCAGATTTGACAAGACCACACACACACACACACACACAGGTACACTTGCTGGGCTGGCTTGAAATGAGCTACTCTTCATTGATTTAAATTGCTGCCTCATATCTTTCATCTTCGTGGGAGAGGAAGTAGGGAGAGCATCATGCAGCTCTTAGTTGATGCTTGCTCACACACACACACACTCTGACAAACCACTGTTGCCACCTTTATTACTTTCTCATTTGCATTCTGGTGAGTACTTTATTCCCCATGTTGCTGGGGGGAGCGATAATGCCTGTCAAACGTAGTGCAATAACAGACAACAAAGTCATTCTGTGAGCTCTCTCTCTCTCTCTCTCTCTCTCTCTCTCTCTCTCTCTCTCTCTCTCCACCTTCATTTAAGGCACCTGAACTGGGATTATGTGTGTGGGCGTGTGTATGTGAATATGTGTGAATCTGTATTTGTTTTCATGTCAGAACATATATACTTAATCACAAGCCAACTGTCAGCTTAGTGCACTGTTCATGTTCTATTTCTGGTTTTCGTTGCTATAAAATCTGTAAAACCCTACTTCTCAGCCACAGTGATATGAAAACTATTCGCCCACCACCTGATGTCTCCTGTATTTCCATATATGTCACATTGATTTGTTTTAGAAGTGAACATAAGACAAAGATGACCTAAGCAGACACATAAAATGTCCTGTTTAACCTAAGCACCACTTTTACTGCAATGTGACGTAGGTTAAAAGGTCACAACCAGCATTAGACCACGCTGCAAATAAAGAGAATTATTTGAGAAACTATGAGAAAGCAATGTGCTGAGATAATTCAATCTAGTAGGTGTTACAGTCTGTTTCCAACGCTCTAGGAACCATTTTTAAGGCATTGTAAAGCTGGCCTGAAAAGTCAATTTTGGAATGAGGTGTGTGGGGGGCTTTGCTGCTTCAAGGTCTTTAGCAACTTGCAGCAATTATCAGATACCTGCCATTCCCCAGCTGGCAACCATCATCAATAGATGGTGGTATTTGGTTGAATGGACATCACCAATGGGTTGGCTCCATACCAGAAAATCATGAAGCAGAATGTCAGGTCATTATTAGGTGTCTTGAAACTCATACACAACAGGGTTATACAGCAAGACAATGACCTAAAGCACAAGAAAGTCCATGTGAATTTAAGATTTTAAGTTTTGATTGGCCTAGTTAAGTTCTGATACTGAGATAAAATAGCAAAGTGCTTAGAAAGATAGTTCATGATTGAAAGTGAATGCAATTTTGACTGGAGGATTGGGACAAAGATCCTTCACAGTGATTTAAAAGTCTAAACTCAATATATCCAGCAATGCTTGATGTAACCAGGTACAGGAGTAACATGCCAGACTGCTTTGGTTCTTCTCGCCTTTTTGTATTTACCTGAATTCTGTGGGGTCTATTAAACACATTGCTCACCCTCCTGCTGTGACAATAATCATTGGCCCAATTACTGCCGTATATTAACTGGCCCCATTTTTTCTAGGTAGGTAAGATGTTCCTCACTTCCCCATCGCCCCACATTTCTCCTCCAAGTGCATTGCGATTCCAGTGATGTTTTGTTAACACACCAGGTCCCTCTCAGATCTCTTTTTTTTGCCCTAACCCTGAACTCCTGACCTGCTGTTTCATCCCACAGACATAAAACACATATTTGTAGATAAATTGGCTGTGTGAAATTGTCCATAGTGTGTGTGTGTGTGTGTGTGTGCGTGTGTGTGTGTGTGTGTTTGTGTTTGCAATACCATGTGATGGAAAGTCACCCCGACTGGGTGTGTACCTGATTTGCGTAAATGAATTCCTAGTATGCTCACAAACCAACTCTATCATGATTAAGATGATAAAGTTACAGAAAATTAATGCATGAATTCAGCTACTCACTGAGAATAATGTTTTCTTTCATGTTTATTTAAGGACAGCATCAGATTTCTCTTGACTGGTAAGAATTAAACAGTAAATTTCACACTTGTGTCTAAAGACAATGCTTTTGAACAACAATCTAAATATCTTAGTGTGGAATAAATAACAGGAAGTCATGTCAATACCATTACACAAATGGCTTCTGTCGGTAAACGTAGACAGACACGTTAATGTTGGCAGAAGAACTGCAATGCCCTCTAAGGCCCTTTAAGTTTTGAAAACCTCATCCAATATTTCTCTATTTTATTTTATTCTATTAATTAATAATCCACCCCCCTTTGTTCCAGTGTTAGCCTTGACTGTTCGGGGAAGGCTTTACACTAGACACTGGAACATTGCTGTCAGGATTTGATGGCATTCAGGCATAATAGTGAGTTCAGGTACTATTGTTGGGTGATCAGTTCTGGATCAAGTCAAGCACTCCATCTCATTCTAAAAGGCACTGGACGGAGGTTTATTAACACAGTTCCACTGATTTAAATGGCAATATTAAAGAATGTATACTTTGGCACTGGGCATGGTGATCTTAAGCTTGTGTGTTGAAGCTTCCATGTGCCATTTAATTTAATGATTTTCCATGGAAATTATATACACAATATTTATACACACTGGATAAACATTATAGCTGGTCTCTGCAAAGGTTCAGATGCATAGTGTAGTGCAGTGTAGTGTAGGGCAGTGTCCATTAAAGGGGTAGGTACATTTTAATAAATCCAAACCTTGATTCCAAGACTGTACCAGTTTCATAACTTAGCCAAAACTGGTATGAATTCACATCCTACTGGGCTCAAGCAAGTTTTTCAAGACCTCATAGGAAAACATCAGTTCTATCCTGATGGTTTTTCAGAAGCATATGCAGATCTGCTATTACAGTAGATTGGGCAATCAAAGGGGAATGACGTTTCAGCCTCAATCATCCAGATTGCCTTTGTTTCCAGTGTTCATCCATGTTACAGTATTGCACGGTATTGCAAGGCTCCTGCAGCTGATTGAGATGTCTTTTCTCCTTAGAGCATCCAGGCTCTTTCAGAACTGTGATTGATATGCAGTCAGTACTGATTTACTCTCCATACTTTGATCTTGTGCTTCAAAGTGACCACTTGCCTTTTTCCTCAACCACTAACCAAACATCCCACCATCCCACTGTTTCAGTTATCTCTAGCCGTGTCCACTAAGGTGCTTTATGTGAGTTCCGAGGAAGGACGATGGGTTAACACAGCGTCCCTGAATTAAGTCATGCCCATGAGCTGAGCTAATCGGAATTGATAGCTCCTGGTTTGCGAGTGTGTGTGTGTTTGTCTGTGTGCGTGTGTGATGCTTGAGAGAGTCAGAGAGTGAAAGGATGAAGGAGTGGAGAAGGAGAAGAGGGAAAACAAAGCAAGTCCCAGTATATTCTATAGGCACAAGGAGGTTTGACACAAACGTTATCATTTTCTCTCAAGGTCAGACTTGGGAGATGGGAGGGCTTAGCTGGAGATTCCTCGGGCAATGTTTCTTCATGTCTTACTGATGGATCAATGTTATTCAATACAGCAACACTAACCAAGCACACATACACACATACTTTTCAGGACATAAGGTCATTGTCATATTATATATATATATATATATATATATATATATATATATATATAATGTAATTAATTTATTTAGGGTACACCAGCTGTAGTCATAGATGTTCCCACATATATAATATCCACTGAAAATGCATGAAACAAAATGGGACACTCTAGACAACAACTGCACCTGGTCACCATGTCCACTGCGTAGTGTCAGTTAGAGGGCTACAAAGCCCCCAAGCACTGGACTGTAGAGCAGTGAAACTGGTTCCCTAGACTGATTTGTGCTCCATCCAATACATTTTAGATTAGCGGGAGTGGTGTTTATGATCCGGGACTAATCATCCAACATCAGAACCTGACCTCGCTAATGCTCTCAGGGCTGAATGTCATCAAATGGTCAATGATGCTCTGAATAAGCTTGGGCACTCACTCAGGAAAATAAAATTACATAGCAAATGTTTTGGACTGTGGAGGAAAGCAAAATGGATCACCTGGAGAAAACCCAAGCAAACACAGGGAGAACAACTCTTCACCGAAGGTGACGACCCAACTCAGGACCCTGGAGCTGTGTGGCAACGACAAGACCTGCAGGCCCACACTGTCACGTCAAATTATACAAGCCAATCTAATTTACTGTGGAAATTTTCATTCATAATGCAATGTTTTTCTTATGAAAGTGACAATATGTGTCCCTTTACGCTACAAGGCCTGCTCATCGCACATCTGCACCATTGTTACCCTTTTTTCTTCTGGGAAGACTTCACATTACATGTCAGAACACTGCTGTCAGGAAAGATTGCATTTAGCCATGAGAGCATTATTGAGATTAGAAGATTAGTTGGAGATCTTGAACACCAGAGAACATAGATTCACTGCTCCACAGGTCAATTCTGAGGTACCTTATACTCCTCTAGCAGATACCTGCCATTGAGGCCTGTGATGTTAGGTGCACAGGTATGTTTCATAGACTTTTGTTAATTTTGAGGAGGCTTACCTTTAACATATCTATAATTACTAACCCAAACCTTAACCTTAAAACATGTCTTTACCATGAAATGAAATAATTCATTGTGTGTTTAAATAAGTTTAAAAGCATTTCTTTGTGTAAGGGAGAATTTATATAAAAATTCTAGCAGTCTTCCACTGTTTTGTCATTGTATGTTAACAGTAACACAGTATTAAAAGTATTAACAGTATTATAGTCATTTTATTCAACAAAATATAACTGAAGTTATAAGCAATGTGTAAATGGCAAGCGAGAAGTATTTATTTGTAACTTCATTCATTATGTGCTCCATCAAAGAAAAAGCTCTGCAAAACATGTACATCAATTAGTTCTGTACTTGAGGATAACGTTGTATTAAAACGTACGAGTGAGTTTCGGTTTAGGCGTTGATGGCGATGGTGATTTTGATGTGAGTGATTGTGAATGTAGCTTATTAGTACTTAATTTTAAGTCAATAGTCAATGTACAACAATTATCATTTGTAATATTACACTCTCAGAAAAAATACTGTAGAGGTACATTATTGGTCACTAAATGTACAAGCATAACTTTAAATGTACAGCAGTAGTTTAAAAGTCCAGTCGTGTACTTTATGTATCCAAAATGTACTTTACATTCTCTTCACCAGAAGGAGAGGTGAATATTTGTAATATTTTATTACAGAGCTGTGTAAAAATAAAATAATAAAATGTAAGTCCTGGAGATTAAATGGGGCATAGGAAATCAACACAATTTTAAAATCTACAATTATAACTGAATAAGGTACAATTATGTTCCGTAATTAAAGGTACGGATATGTGCCCTTGAAGGCACCACAACAAAAGCTACCTCCATAGAGACAAAAGAACCAGAGAATGTTTGTATTTGGAATCTCAATTATATGTTACACAAAAACACTTTAAAACTAGGGATACATTGGGGACTTGCATAATGTGAGTGCGTAAATATGAATTGTTCCCCAAAAAGCTGATTTATTCCTGGTATACACACACACACACACACACACACACATCTATTCCCTACAGCTAACTTCCTTACATCTTTCAGTCTTTCATCAAGCACTATCCTGAAGAACAAGGCACACTGCCAACCATTTGAACAGACACACATTTTTTGTTCTAAGCATTGTGGACATTAGGTTGATTAACTTCACCCATAACTACAAATAGCCTAATTCTAATCTTAATCTGACCTGAACAATCCAATCTTTCTCACTTCATACCCCATAAATTTACATTTACTGTGGGCCCCAGCTTGTGCTCACCACAAGGAAGACAAGTCACTACAACCTAAGTGGGTATTTGTTCCCCACAACATCAGTGAAACCTGGTACGCACACACACACACACACAAAAGAGAGAACACGTGTTTACTCACTGCAGTGCCTTTTTGATATTTATTTTCACAAGCTCTTGATCGCTGTGTGCCGCTTGTAGCTAAATCAATGCTGCAACAGAATGTGGGAGTTAGTTTCCCTCTAATGAGAAAAGCGGTGGGAAAAATATAGCACTCTGTATTAAATATTACTGTGCCACAGACAATATCTGCTTTTGTTTGTGCCTCTTTCTGCACATTGCAAGAAATACTGTATTCAGCAGGTCCAGTTTGTCTACTTCTTTTCTCACCATCAATAAAGCCCTGTGGCAAAGCTCAGAAGATGTAACCAAAAGTCTGTGGACACCTGCTCATCCACCCTTTTGTCTGAAACCAGTGTTATTATTAGGGAGTGTGTCTCATTTTTGCTGCTGTAACAGACTCAATATTTCGTGGGAAAGACTTCACTTGATTTACACTAAATTGCTGTAAATATTTAATTGCGCTCACATCCAGGCACCGTCCACAGTGCTTATACCACTCTGGCGGACACTTAGCATTGATCATGGTGAAAACAGAGTTTTGAAATATATACTGAGAGAAGGAAAGAGAGTTACAGAGAAGGGAGGGGGGAGAGAGAGAGGGAGTGATAGAGAGCGAATGATTGGTTGTGAAAAAGAAAGGGGGAGTGCCAGAGATAGAACGACAGAGACAGAGAAAGTGAGAGAAAAATGCATTGATTGAGAGTGAAACCAAAAAGACTGAAAGAGAGTGTTGGAGAAAGACAGAGATAAAAAAAAAATCAGACATCCATCATGATTAATCGATTGTTTCTGCCTGATCCATAACCGTCCAGAGGATATAAGCTCGTCGCTGAATCAATGCTGCCATTGACCCAGTTGTGGCATTTGAAACCTGCTGACTCTCAAAAATGCCTCTGAGATCAATTAGAAAAATAGGAGAAAAAAAGGAGGCAATGAAATTGGCAGGTATAAATAATGTGCTTTAATGCTCAGTGCTAATGATAGGTCAGTCACCTGTGGTCATTAATGACGGCAGCAGAACTGGACAGATGCTTCTGGAAAAGTGGGAGAATGGAAATGAGGAGAAAAGAAATTATAATCAAACCTAAACAATAACCAAAGAGGAGACAAAATGAAAATTGAAGTGCAGCACTATTTCTGATATGAATTGTGCCTGTTGATACTCAGCCATTAGTGCTACAGTTCTCTGGAGGTCTGTCACAGTTTGTTTGAGTCAATCTTATATCCTAAGCAGTCTTACAGATGTACAAGCGTTGGTTATCTTGGAAAGATCACTGCGTCGAACCCCACTTTTGCCATCCAAGGCTGAAAGTCCTAGAGATAACCACTGGCTTCACTGTCTGGGAGGGTGGTCGAATAGCCTCACTTCCGTGTGTGTGCAGTATTAGCACAGACCTCTGTGGATGAGACAGATCTGCATTTCTCTCTGGGGTGCTTGAACCATTCAGAGGCATTATTTAACAAGGGTGGCTAGAAAAGAAGCAGCGGCTGACTTCACAGGTCTCAGATGTAGCACGTCCTTATATCCCACCCTCCCTGCTTGATGGCTTTGTGCGTGATTTGAGGAAGTGGGTGTTGTAACTTACAGAGTGGAATAGGCAACCTCTAAATTGGGGACAAATGATATGAAAGCTACTTTTCTGTCTGGTTTTCTACTTTTGTCTCAGATGTAATTCATGCTTTTACAAATAGACAGGCATATGAGAGCAACATGTGGATCAAAACAACAACCAGGTCAGACAAATCAGGGAAGGTAGAAAGAAAGGAAGATTCATGGGTAACAATGTATTGTAGGTTATCATTCTTAAGGGTACATGACACCTACATGTAATCCACCTTCCAGCCTTGACGAATGGATGCAATGAGGTGGGTGTATGAACCAGTGTTCTAGGGTCTGGGAGTAGTAACTAGAAGCTACACACTTAAAAATGATGGTTCTTTGGTAAGAAAAAGAGTTCTTTGATAAAGGAAACAGATCAAAAAACATACCCTGGTAGGTGGATTCATAACTCAAAAGTGTCCCTAAGTGTGAGTGCGCTGCCCTGCAAAGGATTGGCGCCCCCTTCAGGGTGTGTTGCTTCCTTGTGCCCAGTGATTCCGGGTAGGCTCCAGACCCACCGCAACCTTGAACTGTAAGTCGTTACAGATAATGAATGAATGAATGAATGAATGTTCTGTAAGTAAATTATCATTGTCTCTAATGAAAAGATTATATATTCATGTTGTTTTGTACGACTTACATAACTATTGTTTTATTATTTTATTTATTTATTTGTATTTCATGTTTGTTACTATATTATCATTGAAAGAGCTGGATCCTGTTTTTCACGTGTTTGTTAGTTTGTTTGTTAGTTTGTTTGTTTGTTTGTTTTAAACACATTTGCTCTTGCTTCACTCTAGAAATATCCAGCAAGCATGAAAAGATTGAGATCTAATTTGGAACCAACTCCAAGGTTTGAAGGTACAAAATCAGTTATAGCTTTAAAAACTAATAGAAGAGTTATAGAGGAATCAATTCTAGAAGAAACAGGCAGCTCTATAAAAACCTATTGAATTTGATGGAGCAAATGCTTTATTAAGCTTTTCCCAGCAGGAAAGCTTGACTCTCTCTCTCTCTCTCTCTCTCTCTCTCTCTCTCTCTCTCTCTCTCTCTCTCTCTCTCTCTCTATCTATCTCTCTCTCTCTCACACTCACTCACTCACACACAGACACACACACGCACACACACACACACACACACACACACACACTCACTCACTGTGCAGAAGGCTGTATGAAGGCAGGAAAGTCATGCTGAGAGCTGTAATGGTGATCTTTGAAGTGTGACCTCTGAACCATGCTGTGAATGGCAGCGCCTCAGAGAGAACCCCCACCCTACCCCCCACCCCACCCCATCACATATACTGCGCTTCTTCTTTGTCTCACTGTTACACTCTGCACTGTATATGTAAGGAGGATTGACCTGGAACTGGCAACCTGCTGCACTTGCACAATGTAATCCAAATCACCTGAAAGTAAATCCATCCAGGAGAGAATACAGTAGCAGGAGCTCTGACATCTACAGTGTATTCTATATTCTATGTGTCATGTTGTCACAGATTGGTAACTACATGATAGGCAGCCATATGACCTCTCATCATAAGGTGCATTTTGGAGAATGGACATAAATGCAGGTTTTCTAGGGTAATAACTGGCTAAAGATTCTATTATGAGAAGATTGTGAGTTCAGTCCGTAGGGATGGCTCCAAGAAAAGCACACCTCACATAGTCCACATAAGCATTTGTGTTAATTCACCAACCTTTTTGTTTGGTGAGACAAAAACATTTAGGGCACATTATTTTTAAGGCCTCAGTTATGTAGACTATGGTGCAACAGAGTATTTTGCAGTGGCTCAGGCTAGAAGGTAACACCCAGTCCTTTTTTTCAGCTTAAATCAAATCCTGTTCCTTTCCATTGTCCCTCAGTTTCTGAAGAAGCTAAGGAGGGAGTATTTGCCCATTTGGCAATGAAAAGAATTTGAATTGTATATGAGACCACTAAATCATATAATTCCATCTTTTTTTCCTATTTTTGTTCCATTTTTTCTTGTTGGTTGTATTATTGTTGTTTGTTTACAAAATTGATCCAAAAACATCTGGTATCCTGGTTTAAGACATAATATCTTTCTATTAAAAAACAAAATGTTTAAGGGTGGGAAAATTATGTCAGAGATACTGGAGTATTCTCCTCCCAGCATGTTGAGCTACTGCTATAATGTAGGTATAATACAGGTGTCACAGAGGAGGCATGTGCTAGTAACAAGTAAAACATCCATCCATCCATCCATTATCTGTAACCGCTTATCCAATTTAGGGTCGTGGTGGGTCCAGAGCCTACCTGGAATCATTGGGCGCAAGGCGGGAACACACCCTGGAGGGGGCGCCAGTCCTTCACAGGGCAACACTCACAGTTTCACTCACACACCCACACCTACGGCACTTTTGAGTTGTCAATCCACCTACCAACGTGTGTTTTTGGACCGTGAGAGGAAACCGGAGCACCCGGAGGAAACCCTCATAGACTGTGGAGCTGTGTGACTGAGGCCTGCTGCGCCACTGTGCCACCCCGATTTCAGTACAGTGTTGTAAAAATAAAATAAAAGTAGGGGGTGCCCCTACTCTTACCTACTGATGTTTTAAATGGTACTGGCATATTACAAAAAAAATCACTTTTTGAGGGCATAAATTAGTTAATTTGGATATATAAACTTACCAACACAACTGTGAAACAAGACAACCCAGTCATAACTCTGTCAATGATCTGACTAAGTCTGAAAACATGGGATTAAGTACCAAATCAATGTCAATGTGCAATTATTTGTCATTGAACAACGTACAACGAAATGTGTCTTCCGCATTTAACCCATCTGTGGCAGTGAACACAAACACTAGTGCACTAGGGGCTGTGAACACACACTCAGAGTGGCGGGCAGCTGTCCCCAGTGCCCGGGGAGCGTTTTGGAGATTCAGTGCCTTGCTCAAGGGCACTTCAGCCGTGGATGTTCCTGCCAGACCTGGGGATCAATCTGGCAACCTTCCGGTACCAAGCCCGGTCCTCTAACCATTAGGCCAAGGCTTTTAGACCTTTCCTGCTTCCTCGTCTATCTTTGACAACAGCACAAGCCCATTTTACTGAGACAGCAAGGACAAGGTTGGGCATAGTGAATCAAACACAGCTAGCACGGAAAATAAATTTACTGGATAAATATGGTGGAAAAAAACAATAATGGCTACAAACCAGAGCTTTTGCTCTTCACCCCTCATTCCTGGGTGGTTTCTCGTTTAAAGAAAAAAGCATTAAAACCAGTCGATCTAAACAGGGCTGTTTAGATGTGGAAAATGTTGCTTTTGTGCTTGGTCCTTGAGATATTTTGATTAAAGCATGTTACAGAGATTTTATTTAGACCCCTGGGAACCCTGATATCTCGTTGGAAACTGGTAGAATGTGTCCTTTTTCATGCAAACGTAATATAACATGAATAAAGTACTGCATTTTGGTACCTTATTATAAAATATTATACGTTACAGCAGAATCGAGACAACAAAATAGTCTTGGCTGAAAAATCACCATTGATGTAAGGAGAACATAGTGGAAATTGGCTTTAAAAAGGAGGAGTATATGTGGGATTATATATGGGGGGGAGAATAAGAGACGGAGAGAGAGATGGATGAAAAGGAAGGGAGTGAGAAAGAGGCAGAGTGTGTGAGAGAAAAGTGTATATGTGTGTGAAAGCTGACTCTATAGTGTGTGACATGTGATGTGCTTGAGGACGATGTAGTAGCTCTGGGAATGTAGTGGGCAGCAGGTGGCCAGAGAGAGAGAGAGAGAGAGAGAGAGAGAGAGAGAGAGAGAGAGACAGAGAGAGAGAGAGAGAGTGAAACAGAGGAGCCACAGGACAAACTCGATCAGCGCTCTGCAGCGGGGGAGTCCAGCAGCCATAGACAAGCGAAGACCTGGCAGGACTAATCTCTCAGATAATAGACTTCTGACCGCTCTGAGCTGGCAGGGATCAATGCTGGGTCAAAACCAGCCAAATGAAAAAGGAGACATTTTCCTTCCTCATCACTGACCATGCTCAGCCCTCTGCCCAGCTCATCTCTGACTTCACAGTGGACAGCACAACCGTCCATCATTGCTACTGCCCACAGTAAAGCAGTGGTAGTAGAGCCCATGTATCACATACACACAGAGATAGATATACAGAGGGGTCCAGAACCACTACAGATATGTTTTCATTGTGATATCGTTGCACTTATATAGTGCCTTTCTAGATACACATGGACGTTATTACAGAAGAAATTCACCGAACCTCCATGTTTTTGGACCTTGGGAGGAAACCAGAGACACCGGAGGAAACCCATGCAGCCACAGGGAGAACACGCTGTGTTGTTCAGTTCAATGCACATACAGATACATGTCCTGATGATAAAAAGTCATGTCTGCGAGACCTATGTCCAGCAGCTGGTGCTGGAGGAACAGAAAAATTAAAAATAAGCAAGTTAAGAAATGTTTAGTAGTGTAGCAGGCCATCTAGGCTTAGATAAGTGAGCCATCATGGTAAACACAGCAACACAGTCTGTGTTCCAGCAAACGGACGCTCAAATCACACACATTTAGAAGATAAATCCTCATACCTGTCAGCACAGAGTCAAATGATGGGTTTTCTGAATTCACACTTTCTGTGAGCTACTGAGCTTGTGGGATTTTTTTTCTCCATTAATTTTCAGAGCGTGATATCACCAGTCAGTGAGGTTCCACTGTGCCCCCTTCCTGTGGCTCTCTCAAATGCACATGAATGTCCTAATTTTGCTTTGTACTTCATTTAGACACAGTGGATCTAGCCAGTGTTAGGCACTGGTTATGGTGATCTTAGAGCCATGGAGATGATACATTTTATTTATTATTTTATTATATATTTATATATGATTGTTATTTTAGGTAATTATATTTTAGGTTCACAATAAAACAGCTTAATTAGTGCTGCCTAAAGTAACAGAAATACTATACTATAGAAGAGGTGTCTACTAACAATTGGACGTACATTGTATCATAATAGTTATATAATAATAATAATAATAATAATAATAATAATACTGATGATGATGATAATAATGACAATTCCCCTTGATTAGATATTTTGGTTGATGAACTAACATACAGGAAACTGGCACACTGTGTATTGAATGGTCCACTCCCCAAATACTATTTGGTCAGCAATGCCACCAGATGGTCTATTTTGTCTCCAAAATGCATCAATATGGTAGGTGTAACCAGGGATTTAATTGAGATGGAGCACACCAGACCAGAGGGATTGAAATACAGAGATTTTGCTTTTTTGCAGACAACATTGTCCTTCTGTCTTCATTATACGGAGATCTCCTGCACACAGCTGAGATGTTTGGTGCAGCACATTTGAACATCCATGTCTGAGACCATGGTTATTTTCTGGAAATGACAGTATGCGCCCTCCAGGTGAGAGGGGAGGTCCTACCCAAAATGAAGGAGCTTCATCTTGTTTACTAGTGATGAGAAGAGGGATTGAGAGATTGACCATAGGTTAGGTGCAGCGTCTGCAGTAATGCAGTCACTATACCAGACTGTAGTGGTAAAGAGTGAGCTGAGCTATCAAGTGAAGCTTAAGTCAGTCAATCTATGTCTCCACCCTCACCTATGGTCTTGAGCTTTAGGTAATGACAGCAGATACAAGCAGCTGAAATGGGTTTTCACCGTCTGAGAGCTGGGCACACGCTTTGTGATAAGGTGAGGATCACTGCGATGAGGAGCTCAGAGTAGAGTGGTTTATTTAACACGTATTTGTTTACTACATATTTCCATATGTGTTCCTTCATATTAATAATACTGCATATTATCTACTTGGCTCTGCATTTTTTGCTTTTCCACTAGGCAAGTCTTTTACCTGGTACCTAGTACCTTCTTAGTCTCTGCTCGCTGCCAGTTCCAATTGAGCCGAGTAGGTACTAAACATGACTTTTTAACCTTACCGAGTGCTGATTGGCCAGAGAGGCTTGTCAATCAACACAAACTACAGACCTCCAGTCTAGCCATCTCAACTAGCCATCTGTAAAATCTCCTTAGACTACATTTCAATATTAGAATCACTCATGGTGTGTCTAAATTTATTTAGTGGGTATAGCATCATGTACAGACTTTTTTTTTTTTTTGGACATAGTAACAGTTTCCTTTCATACTAGGCTTCAACGGGACTTACGTTCAGCTGGTGAAATTGCCTGCTGGACTCTTGTGCTGAAGTGAGATGTGGCTCATTCTCATTTAAAGGAACAAGCACTGAAACTGATCTGAAAAAGGCTCTTTTGACGCTTGTGGAATTTTGACAAAATCAGATCAAACGGAATAGGGAATTTACCCCAGGGAACAGTTCTAACTTGTGGGAAGGATGTATATTATGTTTCTATTAACCCCTATGATTATTTTGAGAGTGGTTGGAAAGTCAGGTTTTCTCGCCCAACAATTTTGACTAACATCACAAATGCTATATTTACGGAATGGGCAAAAATGTCCAAAGAAAAAATCTTGAGGAACACATTTCCCAAACAAGCAAAGAAAAGAGAAGGCCATTGTGCATGCATGATTTTAACAAGTTTATTCTGAGAGTGTCAGTCACACTTTGAAAAGCTGTCTGGGACATATTATATATTAATACAGACACATGATGTTGATATGTGCGTTTGTGTGTGTGTGTGCAGCAGATACATTGGGAGGTTTTTATGCAGGTTATTCACAGGTGGGACTGAGTTGTGCTGGTGGAGTGTGAATCATAACTGTGTTCTGCTCAGCTCCTGCAGCTGCAGCTGGAGTGACAGCTGGTGGAACAGTCAGCTGCATTTTTTTGCACTGTCTGTAGTGGGAATATGAATAATTAGAATGCATGAAGCATGAACGCATTTAAAAACAGCAACTGATGATGCGAGAGGTTCCTAAACCCCTTCAACCCTCTGATGCCTTCAGTAAATACTTAATGCGCCTGCTTATGTGAAACCTCATATATATATATATATAAATATATATATATATATATATATATATATATATATATATATATATATATATATATATATATATATACACACTACCGTGTACAGCAGTGGAACTGCAATAATGAAGCAACATCCATAAACTTTGGGAGCTGGACAGAGTTTATGATCCTGAACTAATCCTCCAACATCAATACCTGACTTATGTAATGCTCTTTGGTGTAAATGTAATCAAATTCCCATGTTGTGAAATGCTGTTCCAGAAGAGTACATGTTACTGCAGGAAATGGATGCACCTACAAAAGCATCAAGTGTGAAAGAAGAAAATCCAGTCAATCCAGGGCTGAAAAATGTATAAAACATGAGATATATTGAGCTGTTCAGATTTTGTGTATTACATAATAAGGGTATATCCAAACCCAGCATTAGACCCTCTTTAATGCAAGAGCACAGTAGTGAAATACAAGGACCAGAGTGGAGAATGAATAGCACCAAGCAAAAGTGATACAGGGAAATGAGAGGATCAACTCAAATAAGTCAAACGTGGTATAAACTGTAAGACAACCATGTGAAAGTGGGAGCAGAGAAATACAACAAATGTTTCAAAAAAAAAAAAAAAAAAGAAATGAGACCTGGGCAAAAAGGAGAAAGTCAGACAAACAGGAGAGCCAAGCAAAAGAGCAGAGGAATAAGAGTTCTAAGCAAACACTGAAAATGAGAGCACAGGAAGAAAAGAAATGAGGGAAAATGGCAATAATGAGACGTTTTATTTCTCGCTTCTTATTCAGATGAATAGGAGGAGAACCGTCTGAAAACTGAAACCAGTCCTTCTGAACAGGGTTGTTTATACAGGAACAAAATGGTTCTGTGTTGTTTGTTGCCTTGTGGTACTTTGAATAAAGCATGTCAAAGGCATTCCATTAAGGCCCCAGGGAACTGTTTTAATTAATGGAAAGTCTTTAATACCCTACATCTCAATTTGGAAATTTGGATTCAAAGTACTAATTAGGTAAATAGGTATGGGACACAACAGGTAGTTTCGCTGTCACAGTCTTGGGGTTTGTGGGTTCAAGGTCCACACTGAATGTCTGTGAGGAGTTTGGTGTGTTCTCCCTGTGTCCTCATGGATTTCTTCTGGGTTTCTTCCATTGGTCCAAAAAAGATGGATTGGCTACCCAAAATTGTCCATAGGTGTGAGTGTGTGTTTCCCTGCGAAGGACTGGCAGAAAAAAAATAGCACCCCTTTTGGACAGACCATAAAGGTACAATGGCTTGGAAAAGTATTCATACACCTTGAATGTCACCTTACAACCACAAACTTAAATGTATTTTATTGAGCTTTTAAGTAATAGACCAACACAAAGTAGCACATAATTGTGAAGTGGAACGGAAGTGATACATGTTTTTCAAAATTTTAATCAAATAAAAATATGAAAAGTGCAAAAGTATTCAGCCCCCTATATCAATACTTTGTAGAGTCAACTTTTACTGCAATTACTGCTGCAAGTCTTTTGGGGCATATTCTTAACAGCTTTGCTCATCTAGATACTGAGATTTTTACACCATTCTTCTTTGCAAAAATAGCTCAAGCTCAGCCAGTTTGGATGGAGAGCTTCTGTGAACAACAACTTTTATGTCTTCCCACAGATGCTCAATGGGATTTAGGTCAGAACTTTGACTGGGCGATTCTAACACATGAAAATTCTTTGATCTAAACCATTCCACTGTAGCTCTGGCTGTATGTTTAGGGTCACTGTCTTGCTGGAAGGTGAATCTCCTTCCCAGTCTCAAATCTTTTGCAGCCTCCAACAGGTTTTCTTCCAGGATTGGCCTGTATTTAGCTCCATCCATCTTCCCATCAACTCTGACCAGCTTCCCTGCTGAAGAAAAGCATCCCCACCACATGATGCTTCCACCACCATGTTCCACAGTGGGGATGGTGTGTTCAGGGTGATGAGCTGTATTACTTTTCCGCCATACATAGCGCTTTGCATTTAGGCCAAAATGTTCAACTTTGAACTCATCTGACCAGAGGACCTTCTTCCACATGTTTGCTGTGTCCCCTACATGGCTTGTGGCAAACTGCAAATGGCACTTCTTATGTCTTTCTTTCAGCAATGGTTTTCTTTATGCCACTCTTTCACAAAGTCCAGATTTGTGGAGTGCATGACTCATAGTTGTCCTGTGGACAGATTCTCCCACCTGAGCTGTGGATTTCTGCAGCTCCTCCAGAGTGACCTTGGGCCTCTTGGCTGCTTCTCTGACCAGTGCAGTTGTAGAATAATTTTTCCATTTGTGGCTGATTGATTGAACATCCTTGGGATGCTCAAAGCTTGTGATATGTTTTTATAACCTAACCCTGCTTTAAAATTCTCCACAGCTTTATCTCTGACTGGTCTGGTGAGTTCCTTGGTCTTCATGATGCTGTTTGTTCACTAGCATTCTCCAGCAAACCACTGAGGCCTTCACAGAACGGGTGTATTTATACTGAGACTAAATTACACACAGCTGGAATCTATTAACTAATTAAGTGACTTCTGAAGGCAATTGAGTGTACTGGATTTTATTTAGGAGTAGCGGAGTAAAGGGGGCTGAATACTTTTGCACGTCACACGTTTTAAAATTTTGAAAACCATGTATCATTTGCTGCCAACTATGTCCCTGTTTTAAATGCATTCTTCTGCCTGTTTGAACTTGACATAATTTACACATTTCATGTTATATGACTTTTAAAAAGTATTGTCTCTAAAAAGTGGGTAATCCATCAGTTTATCTGTGGTTCTGCTCCTCTCTGGATTAAAACCAAATAGGATTCATGTATGCAAACTTATAATTAAGTGGAGTCTTGCTTGTGGGTGGCATCAGGCAAATTGTGGGGAAGTGGAGGTGCTGCTAGTCACAGTACACCCTCTATATCTAATGAGGGCTACATAATATCTAGGAAAATTATAATCACTTTTTTCCTGCAATAAAAGAGCTCTGTTAAGTATGTGAACATAGTATATGTTCCTAAATGTACCATCCATTCTCCAGTCTTGAAAGTGGGTTTTTAAAAAGTTTTTTTTTTTAATGCAAAACAGTGCAGGTAATTAAAACAATGATGATTTACATGAATCAGACTTCAGTCACAATTCAGTGTTTTTTTTCTGTTTAAGGATGAAATGACTGGAAAATGGAAAGTTAGGTTGGAAACATGTTGACTGTTTTTGGTACCTAAGCTCTCACAAAATATAGATCTGTCCTTCAAAGTCTAACCCATGCAGGATGAGTCCTTTAAAAATGTGTGTTTCTTAAAGTAAAAATTAATTGGTTTTCCTCTGCCACTGACTTTATTATAAGCACAGAATAAGACAAATGTTTTAATAGGACCCAAGGCTACCAAACAGTGAGGGTTAGGGCTGAAATATAATTCCTCAGAGACTCTTGTTGAAGATGTTTAGAGGAGAACACAATTGTAGTCTTGTTATAATCATATAAAACATACACACTGCTACCTTTTGTGCTCCATCCTCCAAAGCCTTGCATGGCATTGCTAGATTCAACTTTGCTTTTTTGTTGTTTGTTTGCGCAAGAATCTTGTAAATCCTCAAAACTGTAACATGTTCATTGTTGAAGTTTAACTTGCCCCTAAGTTTTTATTCACTGTTTGAAGTGCCACAGTTCATTTGTAATGGAGTAGTTGAGTAAAGGGGGCTGAATATTTTTGCACTTTTTAAAATTTTGAAAACCATGTATCATTTCCGTTCCACTTCACAATTATGTGCTACTTTGTGTTGGTCTCAATCTCAATAAAATACATTTAAGTTTGTGGTTGTAAGGTGACAAAATGTGAAAAAGTTCAAGGGGTATGAATACATTTGCAAGCCACTGTATGTTAGAAACAGTGCTCTTTCTGGTGCCATTCCTAATAGTGAGTGAGCGATTATGAGTGTGTGTCTTTGTCTATATATGTGAGTGAGTAAGTTTCAAACCATTTCCTTGAGGTGCTTTGCATTAAAAAGAGTTAATAATAGACCCTAGTCCAGGTCTGCCAATTGCCAATGTGGCATGTCATTTAGTTTTAAAGTCATTTTAAATCTAGTAACCTGCCATGATTTCCTATTATTATGAGGCCACAATGGATGAAAAACCACTTAAAACCCTTTAAAGGCCAAATAATTACTAATCTGAAAGGTATTTATGTTTTTAACATCATGTTCCAAATGCATGAATCTAAAACATAACGTGTGTCTGAAGTGAATGGTGTGTACTCCGTTGGAACATTTTAATGCATATGCCGAGCTGATGAATGAGTCCCATGCTGATTAAGAGCTTCACTGCCTGCTGTGTGTGTGTGTGTGTGTGTGTGTGTGTGTGTGTGTGTGTGTGTGTGTGTGTGTGTGGCTCAAATACACACACTGATGAGTTTGGCTCATCACACTCAGTTTGAAGGTCAGAGCTCTAAATACGTGGCTACTCTGAGCAGAAGCGACAGGGTGATCCATTCTATGGCCCTTGTGAAGAAATGTCTATGGTCACAGCAGTTAACATAACAGGACCTCGAATGGTGTAGTCAATGTGGCCATATTGCACATAGCTGCTAGAAACACATGAGGATTTGCATATACTCACTTAAAATGTAGAATGATGCACACTGGCCTTTATTTCTTTTGGTTGTGAATTTTAACTTTAAATTAATGATGAAACATCTGTGGGGAAAACTCACTCCTTTTTAAACTGTTACAAATGTGAATTAAATGCGTATTGAAACTAATCACTAATTACAGATTTGGTTACCAGGCTTATCTTGATTAATCAACTCCCATTCTTAAATTCCGAAGCTGGAATCAAACCTTGGCCACAGAATCTAAGAGTTCAAACGCTTGCTACCAACTATGTCCCTGTTTTAAATGCATTCATCTACCTGTTTGAACTTGGCATAATTTACACATTTTATGTTATATGACTTTTAAAAAGTATTGTCTCTAAAAAGTGGGTAATCCATTGTTAAAGCAGTTTAATTCGGACTCTATCAGTTTATCTGTGGTTATGCTGCTCTCTGGATTAAAACCAAATAGGATTCATGTATACAAACATATAATTAAGTGGAGTCTTGCTTGTGGGTGGCATCAGGCAAATTGTGGGGAAGTGGAGGTGCTGCTAGTCACAGTACACCCTCTATATCTAATGAGGGCTACATAATATCTAGGAAAATTATAATCACTTTTTTCCTGCAATAAAAGAGCTCTGTTAAGTATGTGAACATAGTATATGTTCCTAAATGTACCATCCATTCTCCAGTCTTGAAAGTGGGTTTTTAAAAAGTTTTTTTTTAAATGCAAAACAGTGCAGGTAATTAAAACAATGATAATTTACATGAATCAGACTTCAGTCACAATTCAGTGTTTTTTTTCTGTTTAAGGATGAAATGACTGGAAAATGGAAAGTTAGGTTGGAAACATGTTGACTGTTTTTGGTACCTAAGCTCTCACAAAATATAGATCTGTCCTTCAAAGTCTAACCCATGCAGGATGAGTCCTTTAAAAATGTGTGTTTCTTAAAGTAAAAATTAATTGGTTTTCCTCTGCCACTGACTTTATTATAATCAATCAATCAATCAAATTTTATTTATATAGCGCTTTTCACAACAAAAAGTCGTCACAAAGCAGCTTTACAGAGATCCGGGTCCAAGCCTCCTATGAGCAAGCCAGGGGCAACAGTGGCAAGGAAAAACTCCCTCAGCACACGAGGAAGAAACCTTGGAAGGAACCAAGACTCATACGGGGAACCCATCCTCCTCGGGTCGACACCGGAGACACAACAGAGAACAGAAGTAAAAGTGAAATGACCGATGAAGGGGTTATAGTAATATAAATGTAGTATATTAGTGATGATAGAGAAGCAGAAATGAAAATGGTGAGGGTGATGATATTAGTGATGTATGAGTATGAAGGAGGAGGTGATCAGGGATTCTGTGTGAGTTAAAATTAGGTGCAGAGTTAATCTGAAATAAAACAGCATGGCCAAGCATGATAGTGTAGATGAGACAAGGACAGGATCTTGTACAGGACACAGGGGCTGGATCAGGGCAACACCTGGAGAGCAGCAGGACATCTCAAAGCATGAGAGAGAGACAGGAGAAAGAAAGCCAGACAAAGGGAACAAATAAAAACACAGAGGTTAGTAGGGTCATGGTAAAGAACGGGGAAATTTGTCCTGCGAAAAAAGCTTCCACTGGTCAGGCAAGAGAACCCAGCGACAGACAGCGTGTTGGCGGTTACTACACAGCTAACTAAGAATGCTGTAGCTATGGTGATATGACAGGGTTAACACAGAACAGTGATAATATGAAAACCAGCCCGAACACCAATATAGAAGGAGTAACCTGAAGGTGAGTGATTAACCAAAAACTTGTTTAAAAAGGTAGGTTTTTAATCTAGATTTAAAGATTGAGAGTGTGTCTGAGCCCCGAACAGTAACCGGAAGGCTATTCCAGAGTTGAGGAGCTTTGTGAGAAAAGGCTCTTCCTCCTGCTGTGTTTTTCTTAATGCGAGGAACAAAGAGTAGATGGGCATCCTGTGAACGAAGTGTACGTGACGGGCGATAAGGTATGAGAAGTTCAGTAAGATACTGCGGGCCTAAACCATTTAGAGATTTATAAGCTAAGAGGAGTATTTTATAGTCAATGCGAAATTTTACAGGTAGCCAGTGTAGGGACGAGAGAACTGGGGTGATATGTTCGAATTTTCTAGCTCTAGTGAGCACCCTGGCTGCTGCATTTTGAACTAACTGAAGCTTGTGTAACGCTTTGCACGAGCTCCCTGCCAGGAGCGCATTGCAGTAGTCTAGACGTGAAGTTATAAAAGCATGCACTAGTTTCTCTGCATCTTTTAATGATAAAATATGCCGAATTTTGGCAATATTGCGTAGGTGGAAGAAGGCGGTTTTGACTGTATTGGATATGTGGGTATCAAATGTGAGAGTCGAATCAAAGGCTACCCCTAAGTTTTTAATGATGGCATTGTGTTTTACTGTTGAATTATCAATAGCAGCATTTCTGAGTGAATGTATCTGAGTATCTTTACCTAGTAACAAGACCTCAGTTTTATCAGAATTTAACATGAGAAAGTTTTGCATCATCCAGTCTTTAATTTCAGTTAGACATTCTGTTATTTTACGTAGACAAGCAACATCATTGGGTTTGGCTGATATATACAGTTGTGTGTCATCAGCATAACAGTGGAATTGAATCCCATGCTTACGGATTAGTCGACCCAGTGGCAGCATGTAGAGTTCTACATGCTTTATTACTTTATTACTACATGCTTATTCTGTGCTTTATTATAAGCACAGAATAAGACAAATGTTTTAATAGGACCCAAGGCTACCAAACAGTGAGGGTTAGGGCTGAAATATAATTCCTCAGAGACTCTTGTTGAAGATGTTTAGAGGAGAACACAATTGTAGTCTTGTTATAATCATATAAAACATACACACTGCTACCTTTTGTGCTCCATCCTCCAAAGCCTTGCATGGCATTGCTAGATTCAACTTTGCTTTTTTGTTGTTTGTTTGGGCAAGAATCTTGTAAATCCTCAAAACTGTAACATGTTCATTGTTGAAGTTTAACTTGCCCCTAAGTTTTTATTCACTGTTTGAAGTGCCACAGTTCATTTGTAACTTGAGCTGTTTAGCTTTGTAGCACAGTCTATTCTATTAGAGTCTATTCCACCTTAAGAAATCAGTGAAACAGCAAATATAAGGCAGTGTTACCCACACATGGAGCAAGAATAAAACAATCTTCATTCCTTTTCATGCCTTTCAATGTACAGAGATTTTCCGTCCAAACACCTCCCATTTATTTGTTTCCAATTTACAGAGCCAGGGCTGTTTACAAACACCAGCCCTTTTTCCAGTGTGCAAACAGACTGGAGAGCTAATGAATGGTGAGGAAACATTCTCTGAACAAATGTATTGGATTCAAATTATGTACAGCAAATTTAATGTGCCCCATTTTTAAAATTATCTGCAACATCTCCATGGAAACTATAGGACACAGATGCTCATGAGCTCAAGGTTGCAGTGCCAAGTGTGTGTATCCATGCCAAAAATGAATCAGGAAAGAGTCAACAGGAGATACACCTTTGTAAATATGTACCTCATCACACTTTTCACTATGTAGATTGAACAAATTGAGCAACAGCCCACAGAATTCACATCCTGTCATAAGAAATAGTGGGTTCAGTAGGGTATAAACAACTGTTATTCAGTCATGTGTGACACACTGTTAAAAAGAAAACTGCAAGTGTCTCTGTATTGCATTTAGGCCACTTAGGCTGTTGTGTATTTAACTGTAAGCTGGCATGTGTCTTCTTAAATGGAAATTCCATTAGGCTGAAAAAATCTGTATTACTATAAATCAGAAATCTGTTTCTGTGTTCTTTATTCAAACTTAAATATAATAAACAAATTTAATCAGTCACAGATAGTATCTTTCAAATGTATTTATTTATTTATTTATTTGTTTGTTTGTTCCGACAAGACATACAAATTGGTCTCCTAGTACACTTGTTGAAATGGAACCATTCAAAACTTCATTTTCAAAGCAAGAAAAAATCTTATGTATAATGCAAATGTTCTATGTACCCATAAAATGCAAATCAACTGTTTAAACACTGGCCATGGCTCTATTACTGGGTTATCCTTATGTTGATCCACAGCCATCCATGGCCATCCTGGTTTCCCCCTTCCCACAAAACTTGTTTTCAATTAACCGTGTTTTATATGGCTGTTTCCTTAATTTCTTGTGTCATTACATGTGGGATACCCTGTTGTAACTGGCATGTGGTAACATAGACCAACACAAAGTAGCGAGCTAGTGTGAAGGAAATGTTTGTCTTGCTTGGCATCAGTCCAGTTCCAGTGAAAATGTTGCAAAAATATTTCAAATCCTGTGCTAAATTTGACTTCATTCATAGGGCTGTAAGAAGATATTCAAAATTATAGTTGGAAAATGAAGATATGTTTGCTTTGACCGGTTTGCTTTTGTATTGTGTCAAACACTCACTGAGTTGATTCATGAAGACGATATATATATATATATATATATATATGCATGTATGTATGTGTGTGTGTGTGTGTGTGTGTGTGTGTGTGTGTGTGAGTGTGTGCACTTGTGTGTGTCTGTGTATGTATATGTGGGCATGGTTCTGCATGCCTGTATGTATGAGTATGTAAGATAGTCAAACTGACTCGAAGACCATATGAAGAATGTAAATGTGTTGGGTATAGTAGAATGTGTGCTCAATTATCAATTTGACCCAAATACCATACAAATTCTACCATGATAGAGAAAACTAATTCCACAGACTATGTATTCCAAGTTTCAGCAGAGAACGTTGACTGCTGTGGGAAGAGATGCATTTAGACTGTCGTTTGGTGGAAGGAGGCACGCGTAGACTGTCATTCGGTGGGAAGAGACGCATGTGGACTCTCGATCGGTGAAAGGAGATAGACACGTTCGGTGTGTAGAGATGTGTGTAGAATTTTGTTGGGTGGGAAGAGACACATGTAGACTGTTGTTGGGTGGGAAGAGATGCGTGTAGACTGTCATTCAGTGGGAGGGATGCATGTAGACTATCGTTCAGTGGAAGGAGACACGTATAGACTGTCGTTTGGTAGAAGAAGACTGTTGTTTGGTTGGATGAGCCAGGTGTGAAGAGACATGTGTAAACTTTTGTTGGGATGGGAAGAGACGCATGTAGACTGTTGTTCGGTGGAAGGAGATATGTGTATACTCATTTGGTGGAAGGAGATGCATGTAGACTGTTGTTCGGTGGAAGGAGACACGTAGACCGTCATTCGGTGGGAAGAGATTGACACAGACCGTCGTTCGATGGAACAAGACATGTGTAGACTGTTGTTCAGTAGGAAGAGACGTGTAGACTGTTGTTTGCTGGAAGAAGACACGTGTAGACTGTCGTTCGGTGGAAAGGAGACACGTGTTGACTGTTATTTGGTGGGAAGAGATGTGTGTAGACTGTCATTGGTAAAAAAAAATGGAATTCCAAGAAATGTTGGAGCATTTCTATCGCTCCATTTATCATGATTTTTTTTCACAGTGTGAAGGACAGCAGTTGTGTTCAATTGATGTAGTAAGTGTTGATGTATTAACCATGTTAATGGTGGATAGATGAGGTGCTGCAGGATCCTGTCATATGTGGATCATGTCTGTATGTTAAATGAGTCCTGGGACATGGTGTTGAATCTCCAACTGCAAGATTATGCTTCACATGGTTAAGGCAGTGGATATAGAAAAGTATGAAAGAAAGTGGGATGCAGGTCAAAATGACTACTTTGTCCTCACTGGAAAGTTTGGGATTGTTTATTGACATGGGATATCAACAACAGGTTATCAAGCAAAGGGCCCAAGAAAAGCAAAACTATTATCTGGGATCTTTTCAATCTGCTGGTGTGCATCACTGACACATGCAAAATTTCTTTGGTTAATGAAAAATTTAATTGGTTAATCTCAGGCAAATTCAAGGTGGATGCCCCATACAGTGATGGGAGATGGGAGAACATGTGTCAAGTGTTCATGAAGCAAGCAACTGTTAACTGTGTAAACATTCAGTAAAATTGAAAAATGATCACACATACCCCATGTCTCCTAACCAATGAGAAGGCTCACTTGACCAGTTCTACCTAGATACTGAAGGGATAAAAAAATCAAAGGAACATTTTACTTAAACGTAACATTTGTTATGTTTTGCTGGGGGCACATGCTCTTGTTTGGGAGAGAAAGGAAGGGTTACGGGGGCTGTGGGCATGCAGTAAGACAAATGAATGAGGCCAGTCAGCCATGACAAAAGCCCAGCTTGCGACACACCTCCTTCCTGGCTGTTTCATGCACATCTCTGAGAGTAAGAGCTAGCATGCGAGGGGAAAAATAAACACACAAGATGTTGCCCACCCCCCCCCCCACACACACACACACACACAGATTATGCACGCCTAATGGTTCATGTCCGAATACTGTAATCTACAAAAGGGGGGCCCTGCAGAAAAAGTTTGGAAACAACTGCCTTCATTATTTGGATTAATAAACATCTGAAGGCCTACAAGGCCTTGCTACTCACTGGCTGTGCTATAATTATGTAGAGCTAAGGCATGGATCCTTTTCTGCTTGACTGTGTGCTGCTAGCCTGGTGAGAAATCAATGTAGATGTTTCATGCTTGAGAAGACAATGCTTTTGTCCCTGCATCTCCAAAGACATCCCCTCAGCATCTGTTAGTCATAATAAACTAGTGTCTTCATTGTACCCCTTAACTGTGAATACAGTTGCAACATGCAGTGTCGGACTCCAGAGCGGTCTTGGGGGATTGTGTGTTTTCTTTGTGATTTCTTCATCGTCCCTTGCTGCTGTTGGCTTGTGTGTAAATAAGGCTTGAATCTTTCAGGCTGATCAACAAATAAATAAATAAATACATAAATAGAGGTCGCAAGTGGTATTTTGAAGTGACATGAATTGTGTGTGTGTGTGGGTGTAACTAAATGCGTCAATACCTATTCATACAGGTAGCCATTGCATTCGGACAACCTGTAGCCTGAGCGTAACCTCAGTTCCATTAGCGTATAAAGCAGAGACCTACTGGCGGACTCTGAGAGGGTGGACAGACCCATGTGTGGTTAGGGAGACAATGAGCCATAATGGAGGTCAGTGACCAGCCCTCGTTCCTCTCAAGCTCTCTACACTACACCCCCATGAAAACCCCTTTATTGAGCTGCCCAGTGAATCGAGAGAACTCCTCATTGTATCCGTTTGCAAGTGTTTTGCTCTGGAGCGAGCCGGAGGCTGGCTATAGAAACACAAGGCCCAGATGGGCTTCTGTGTGCTTGAGAGGGCCAACAGGGCAATAAGTGCATGGACGATCTGCCAGGCGTATGGGGTCAAGAGCATGGTACACAGCACTGGCATTCAACCTTTCAGAAGCTGTTTCTTTCACTCCAAGAACAGAATGGCTGTGGAGGACCTCAGGCAAGAGGTGTCTTTGTGCCTACAACTGTTCCACTGTTATGGAAATGAATGCACCAAGACGGTGGGCTGGCTTTAGATGTATGTGGGATTTTGTTGAGTTCTAGAGATTGGTCAATAGCCCTTGGTCTTCCATTTTGATAGTGGGAGACTATGTCATGTTTTTTTTCTCTTAATTTCTCTCATATTTGTTTCTCAGAAAGCACTGCAGAGTGAATGATTGCCTGGGAACATACTGCTCCATACCAGACCGCTCCAACAGCAGCAACTTTGGAATCTGAATGCCAACTGAATGCCAACTCATGTTCAATTCTGCATGATCCTGAACCTTCTACTATATGTCCAAATGTATGTTGATAATTCTTAACTGTACCCAAGGGATTGAAACTGCACATGAGCTGCACAGTTCAGCGTGTCTAATGACAAGTGTGGACAAGAGAGGTATAAATCCCTCCAGAAATGGGCTGTTGAGAAATGGAAATGTGTTTGATTGAGGGATGGAGTTACCTTCAATAACTTTAAAAAGAGTTGGAGTAAGACTTGGGATCCAGAACTGGTCATCCGGCATTAATCCCTGACCTCACTAATGTTCTTGTGGTTAAAGGTTGTCAAATCCTGCCAGAAATGGTTCTGAAATCTAGTGTAAAGACTTCCTAGAACACTAAAATCTGTTGCTGCAGGAACAGGGGACGTCTGTTGTAGTCAGAAGCAGAAGCTGGATCACTTCATTACAGATTAAATAACATGTACGTTGTTACTTTTTGTTTCAGGAGAAATGGTGCATGAGCAGATGTCCACAAACATTTCAAAACGAACCTAACCCTAGAGTTTAGGTATTCATCATCCTGTCTATCTCTCTATCAGCAAACTATCATTTGTCCCAAGGCAACCCTCTTCTTTCAAACGAACAACAAAAAAGCCCTCTATCCCTCTTCTCCATTTCTACTGCTGCAGGCTTTTGAATGGGGCAAAGCCTGCAGCTCCGAGCAACAAAACAAAAAGGGAATAAAGGAAGCGATGCTCAAAAACACAGACAGAATGAACGATTTTCCAAACTCTCTTGAGCAGAGCAATCCCAGAGGTGAGAGGAAGTGAAAGAGAAGATGAGGAGGAAAGACTCACGAGTTTGGGAGGAGAGCCCAGAGAAAGAGTGCTGAATGCCCATTGTCAGTGCTCATTGTGTGTGCATCATTTATTTCTCTGTATCTCTCTGTGTGTCGGTGAGTGTTTGATGGAGAGTGGGAGTGAAAGAGTGAATCCCCTGCGGCAGGCTCGAGGCTGGGCTACAGATGGTACCCCCCCGCCTCATCTCCTCTACCTCCCCCCTGCAGTATCCACTGCTCTGCTGGAGCTCTACACTCTCTATGGACCCCCAGCAGGCATCCATACAACCGTCCGCCTGCTCCATGTTCAAATCCCCGAGCTCCTGGAGCTATAAGGCAGGTCTCAAGATCCTGGGAATATACAGTTGTATGCACAAGCTTAATTTAAATTGCATGCTTTGTTTTACACATCTTCTACAATGAAGAAGCTTCCTATTTGCATTTATTTGCTAAGATGTTCAAATAACTGTTGAATTTATTGCAGATGGCTAGCTAGATGCTTAATGATCACACTGAACATTATATGGCATTTGTAAACTCTCTCATCCAGAGTGACTTACAGTTTGGGTCATGTTATAGGTGTAGACTAATATAGCTTTATGTGTCTTGCCCTAGGAACCTTGTTACTGGTATAGAGAGATGTTCCTTTGCAAGAACAGAATTTAATCCCAGTCAGTTGTGAGGAGAGCAGTGGTTTTATCCATTGCAGTAACTGAAAAACAGTCTGTTACTCTCAACCCTGCTGCACATTGTGAGTGTGTGTGTGTTCACTGTCACTGATGGGTTAAATGCACAGGTCAGATTTCGTTGTACGATTGTGATATGATCATAAAGCAATGCATTAATTTATACTGTGCAAAAGTCTTAGGCACCTAAGATTATTATGGTTAATAAAAATAATTTATCTTCTTGATAAGTGTGGTGTTTGTATAAAATTTGATGTATAAAATTGTATAAAATGTGATGTATTTGATAAATACAAATATAAATTAAAAGAAAAAATTGAAGAAATGTTTTCTAAAATGTTTTGTAAGCTAGTGTGATGTTCTTCATCATATGGATTTTTAAAATCAACAACACGTTTGATTTAACATTATAAAGTATTTATTAACTGGTAAAACTAGATATTGGATTATAATCATACACAAGATAAGATGTAAAATATCCTATGCCAATCCATTAGAGCTTCACATAGGGCCCACCACACTCTCTTCCTACCTGCGGCCACCAAAATTCCTGTTGAATCCTACACCTCAACACTAAGGTTGCTGTGGCCATTTATGATCTGATCAGCAACCAGCTATCCTTAACTACGGTTACTCATTGAGCCCAGCCCATGAGTACCCAAACCTGTATCACTATCTCTTCACAGGGGTCATCAGGCAGACACCTGCTCTCGTGGTGTTTTGAAGCCCATAACACCTCCAAAAGGCTCAACAGTGAAGTCTGGCATCCTAGACCCACCCCCCTCCAAGCCAGTTTTACAGTCCTACCTTACCCTTTACGCTCAACAACACTAAATCCACACTAGCCTCCCTGGTGACTAAGGCTGAACCTCTCCCCACTGGCACCATTAATGCATGCTCAGTGCCACCAGTTCCATGTGAACATTACATGATTCATCACCAACAATCCCAATAGCATCTCTACAGTGCATTTCCCCAAGTAATCTTTGCTCTCCTTATCCACAACCACTGACTAGACCTTTCAGCAGTTTCTGATAATTCCTTCACAGCTGCCCTTCGTTTCTGGCCCCTGATGCCGAACTGCATAAGCAGGTATGTGGCTGATTTGGCTACAAATCCTCTAACACTGGTCTTACATGTACCTGCCACCCACGTTACCTCACCTCAGCCACCAAGTCTGCGTACTTCAGCTTCTTCCTTTTCGAATGCTTCATAACTGCGTACTCAAATGGGGCCGTTAACTCTATGAAATAAACGGTCCGTTTACTTTCAGTGTAGAGCACCTTGTCTGGCCTCAGTGTAGTTAACACAATGCACTCTGGGACCTGTAGCTTTTTCCTACGTCCACCAGAAATTTTCAATCTCATGCTTCACCCTATCCACCAATATTTGTAGCCTGCGCACTTTCTCAAAAACATTCCCCCTCACGCAAAAAGCTAACTATTTTATTACTACAGCTACTCGTCAATGCATTAACCACTAGCCGTTTGCTGTCCAACAAACATGCTAAAACTCGACCTTGTGACAAACTAACTTTACAGGCTGATATACAGGCTGAATATGCTTCAGTGTGCCAACCCCTGTACATAATCAACAGCTAGGGTCTTCACCAACGCACTGTCCAAGATTTTGCAGTGTTGGAAGGATGTCATAAGTTGCTCCCAGCAATAACTTAATATGACTTGCCTCCATCACCCACAACTCTTACCAGGAAATCTTCCTCTTTTCTAGATTCTCCCATTGAAGCTACTGGCCTGGTTTTGCCTGTGATGTTGCTGTTGCACATCATGCCTGCTCTTCCTGCTTGCAAATAAAACTAGTCATCATTTGCCTTCTCTGGTGATGTGGACTAAAAGCTTTCTATGAAACATCTGACCCAAGGCCTGCTCTTCCGCATTGTACTTGGCCAATCACATCCCTTAGTTCTAATGACCTCCTGGCTATCTGCCACTTTTGGATTCCACTTCCTTCCTGTTTTTGTGACTGGCACTGGTGCTTTTACCACTGCATCTTACAATCCTGACAAAATCATCTGATGACTCACCTTTGCACATTTAAATTCCTCAACTAAACTTGGTTGAGTGGTAACTCCAGTACCCCTGTCCCATACTATGCCACACTACTTAAACACTGCGGCACCACTAGCCATTTCCTTATGGCCTTGTTCATAACCCTTTCCAATCTCTCTTCTTCTGTTATTGAAACATCATAAACTGTCAATGGCCACCTAATACGAGGCAGCAAGCCAAACTGCAGACATCACAATTTCAACTTCCCTGGCAAACACGATCTATCAATGCTATTAACAACCTTCACCAGTTCAGCTTTTACTCCCACAACTTGGTCTATATCATTTAGCGCTGCACTATACCATCTGCCTGAACTTTTCACTCTTCTCTCCAGTACTGTAGGGATCATTTCTCCTTCCATCAAAAAATATTGGATGATAAGATAATACTGGACATCCATGAGGAGAGATGTGGAAAGAGTTAAAATAACACGTTTGCACATAGAATAACACTACTTACTGTAATAATTTTATTTGTTTTAATTCCACTATTCAGTTTTTTTCTGATTTTGAGCAACTCTTACTGCTCAGGTAATTAGCTTTTTAAATTTCATTTTCTCAGGTGCCTAAAACTTGTGTACAGTACTGTAGATGTTAGATTTTGTTTTCCAATGTAAAAAGAACTTAAGAAAACATCTGTATGAAAATGTAAATAGTAGAAGAGAACATATATGAACAAAAAGTTTAAGGCCTTAACCATTTACTTATATAAATTCAGGGGTTAAACTCAATGGTTGCAGAGTAGTGAAGAAACCCTCATGAAACCCACATGTTTTCCTAATTTCAGTTCCCCATAATAGTGCCATATATTGTGAGTAATGTAGGGAATAGTGAGTAGGGGCCATTTCGAACATGTCTCAAGACTCAAAGTATACATCAAATCAGTTGCAGGCTTTTCAGACCTGTGTATCCTTCTCCATTTTTTATGCACACATACCCCCACCCCCCTCACACACACACGCACACACACACACACTCATTCTTTCTACCTCATGTATACACACAAATACAAACACAGGCACAAACACACATAAACACATCCCCTGAGTTCATGTTCACTTCATTAGGCCATGCGTCCATTATCTGTAACACACAGCCGGAACACCTCACCGACTTTTGTTTCCATCTCTCGGGAGTGTTTGTTTTTGCCTATCCATCACATATGCTGCACTGCTTACAAGAAGTAGCATTACTGAGCCAGGAGACAAAACAACACACTAAAACCTAGTGTCTTTGCACTGCTGCCAGTCTCCATGTAAAACTTTAATTCAGAATGCATTCATCTCAGAATTTTTCAGACAATATATGGATTTACCTCAGTCTTAGACTCAATAAAGGGTCCTGTTGGGGGAACTGAATACCCAAACAGTTCACAGCTGCGTTACAAATGATAGAGCAGTGAATGCATTAGAGGATAACCCCATCACCCAGCACATGAAATGCTGAAAATATGATTCTCTGTCCAGGCAGGAATGCCACTGCTATACAAATAAGTGTCATTGGACCCCCTACCACATACCACTTATTTGCAGAATGTGGATACTTCTTTCAATCTGCTTGGGCATGTACAGCACAACTGGCACTATAGAAATGTTCCTTTGCTTCCTGTCACATATTTCCATGAAATTTAAGTAAGTTCGTATGTTCATTATTCACTTATATTCTGTATCTGCTCCATCCTGTTCAGGGTCAGAATGGGTCTGGAGCTTACCTTTAATCACTGGGTGCCAGGCAGGAACATAAACTCGATAGGGTGCCAGTCCAGCACATGGGACCACACACTCACTCCTACACTCTTAAACATAAGAGTCACAATATATTATTTTAGCAATGTATAGCAGAGCCGCTTCTGGTTTCATAAAGAACATTGGTTCAAAGTTTAAAAACCCATGACTAGATCTTTAGGTTCTTTGCCCATTTTAACTCATTATCAAAGATATTTCTTTATGGAACCAGAAGTGGCATCGCTCACAGAATCCTTTGTAGCACCCTTATTTCTAAGAGTGTAGGGACGCTTTTGAATGGAAAATCATTTTTTAATCATAATTAAAGTCAATGCTATCTGTCTGTATTCATTATTATCTACTGGACAAGTTTTTGTCCCGGCCAAATTGTGGGAAAAGGGTGCACATTCAGTGACTGCTGGAAAACGGGACCAATTTTTCAGGAGTAAATCCACAACCTTTAGGACAACCCTTGCACCAGTGTGCCACTGTGTTTTAAAATGTTCTCTGAAATGTAAGTAATGGTACTGAAATGTAAGCAGGTAAAAGTATGCCACACCAGTAAGAATCCTTGGGCTCTGTGACAGGATCTGTGTAAGAGTGTGTGCCATATATGTAAATGTACATTAGATAAGAGCAGGTTTAGTATTTTAATTAAAACAGGGGTTGTTTTGACAAACGCTTGATGGTTTTTAGGTCCTTGAACTCTGCTTTGATGAAATGCTTGTTTGTTAGTTGCAATGAAATGTTTTAATTCTTGTGAGACATATTTATAGAGTGCTTTTAGAAATGTATTATGTATTGTGAAGAAATAAACACTGGGATTTATATGAAGAGAATTCAAATAAATGGCAACAAAATTATGTTTTCTTTAGGGATAGACAAGAGGCAGAGGTGTTCACTCAGACTGAGTTTCTTTATCCAGTGTGTGTTAGTTTATTGCTACTGAATTAGTCTCCCAGCTCACTTTTTTTTTTTTATTTAATACAAAGCCAGCTTCTATTTTCTCTTTCATTTATGCCCTTAAAATCTAAACATGAATATTTATTATTTGCACTAAGTTAGTTTTCATAATATGATCGTTTAATACCAGTATGTCCCTGTCCCTGAATACTTTCCCTCTGCAAGATGGCTCTTAATATACATTCTACCTCTTTAATTCACAATGTATGGAAAATAAATAGGATTATATTGTGATTATAGAGATTTCTTTGAAAGAATCAATAAAAGTACCATCAAATGAAAGAAATATGGGTGTGGTCCAGGTTTCAGCTTGTGGCATTAAAAAAATATATATATGGTATGTAAAGTATAGTATATTTCAATGAGGCAATTTCCCTCTGTCCAAAAATAAATAAAATAAATAAATAAATAAATAAATTAAAGGTTCCAAACCAAAGCAAATCTTGGCAATTCATATTATGAACATACTGCCTCCTTCAAACGCACACACACACACACAAAATGCATGTTCCCCCTGACTTCTTGCTCACTTCATTAGGTTGTTCGCCATTATCTCTAACACACAGCCGGCACACCTCACAGATGCATTAAAAAGCCTGGCACAGTAATGGAGTCCCACACTTCAAAGTCAGAGCCCAGGCCTCCCTCATCAGCCTTAACCTCAAACTAGCTGCCTTCCAGTCCATAATCAGCCACACAGCTCCTTTCTGTCAGCACCCTATAGCGGTGCTCGTCAGCACATGTATAGCAGCACACGCTGAGTTGTGGATGTGTGGGAGTGAAGGGAGTGGGAGAGAGAAGAACTTGGCATTATGCATGATCCCATGATGCATTAGTTTATGGATGTTGTTTATTCAATTTTTTGGTTTATTATGATGTGTTTATGTTACGTTATTTGTGTTTCTGCTTGTTTCGCTCATTGTGTGTTTTTTCTCGTCATGCTTTCCATTCCCTGTGGTAAATAACCTCCAGTGTAGAGTTCAGCTCTGAGGACAATAGCCATGTCTGGGTTAATGTCTATACTGTCTGCTTGTTAATGCTATAAATGTGGTTACACCAATAAAAGGTCACTGAAATGGCTTGCTGCCTGCTTCTGTGTCCTACACAGGAGTTTATTTGTAAGTTCTTGCTCTCTCTGGTTGGATGACCCCATATCTTCCCTATTCATTGGCTAATGTGATGGACCCAGCAATCAGCGCTCTTCTCTGGTGCAATGAAACGTCCAGGGACCTGGAGGTTGTGGGTTCAAGTCCTGCTCCGGGTGACTGCCTGTGAGGAGTTTGGTGTGTTCTCCCCATGTCGCATTGGGTTTCCTCCGGGTGCTCCGGTTTCCTCCCACGGTCCAAAAACACACCTTGGTAGGTAGTTTGGCAACTCAAAAGTGTCATAGGTATTAATGAATGTGTGAGTGGGTATCACCCTGTGAAGGACTGGTGCCCCCTCCAGGGTGTGTCCCCACCTTGTGCCCAGTGATTCTGGGTAAGCTCTGGACCCACCGCCACCCTGAACCTGATATGTGAATGTGATTCAGAATCATCCAGCATCTGTACCAGACATGACTGATTCTTGTGGATGAATGCCATTAAATCTCAAACTACTTATTAATACTGTTGATTTCAGACAATATGGAAAAAAACTGTTTGATGACCAAACGTTTAGATATATATTGCATTTTTCCCCTCCTTTATTCAAATTTATTCATAAGTTGCCACTCAAGGTGTGACTGAGCTGTGACCAATCATGGTTTCAAGTGTGCTATTGTTTTTTGAATCAAGGTATTAATGTCATTCAACTGGCCAGATTTGTCCATCAGAATATTGATCCAACAACATTTTTTTTAACACAACCCCAATTTCAATGAAGTTAGGACGTTGTTTAAAACATAAATAAAAGCAGAATACAATGATTTGCAAGTCCTTTTCAACCTATATTCAATTGAATACACTACAAAGACAAGATATTTAATATTTAAACAGATAAATTTTGTTGGGGTTTTTTGCAAATATTCACTCATTATGACTTTGAGGCCTGCAACACGTTCCAAAAGTGTTGTGACAGGGGCATGTTTACCACTGTGTTACATCACCTTTCCTTTTAACAACACTCAATAGGCATTTGGGAACTGAAGTTTTGTAGGTGGAATTCTTTCCCATTGTTGCTTGATGTACAACTCAACAGTCCAGGATCTCCGTTGTTGTATTTTGCGCTTCATAATGCGTCACACATTTTCAATGGGAGACAGGTCTGGACTGCAGGCAGGCCAATCTAATACCCGCAATCTTTTACTACAAAACCACGCTGTTGTACCACGTGCAGAATGTGGTTTGGCATTGTCTTGCTGAAATAAGCAGGGATGTCCCTGAAAAAGACGTTGCTTGGATGGCAGCATATGTTGCTCCAAAACCCGTATGTACCTTTTATCATTAATGGTGCCTTCACAGATGTGCAAGTTACCCATGCCATGGGCACTAACACACCCCCATACCATCAGAGATGCTAGCTTTGACCTTTGCGCTAATAACAATCCAGACAGATCTATTCCTTTTTGGCCCAGAGGACACAATTTCCATGATGGTCCATGATTTCCAAAAACAATTTCAAACATGGACTCGTCAGACCACAGGACACTTTTCCACTTTGCGTCAGTCTATCTCAGATGAGCTCATTTCTGGGTGTAGTTGATATATGTCTTTCGCTTTGCATGGATTGGAGTTTTAACTTGCACTTGTAGATGGAGCGATGAACTGTGTTCACTAACCATGGTTTTCTGAAGTGTTCCTGAGCCCATGTGGTAATGTCTGTTACAGAATGATGTCGGTTTGTAATGCAGTGCCCCCTGAGGGATTGTAGGTCACGGGTATTCAACGTTGGTTTGCGGCCTTGCTGCTTACTTGCAGAGATTTCTCCAGATTCTCTGAACCTTTTGATGATATTATGGACTGTAGATGATGAAATACCTAAATTCCTTGTAATTGTACGTTGAGAAATTTTCATAAACTGTTGGATATTTGCTCATGCAGTTGTTCACAAAGCGGTGAACCTCGCACCATCCTTGCTTGTAAACGATTGAGCGCTTCGGGGATGCTCCCTTTATACACAATCATGACACTCACCTGTTTCCAATTAACCTGTTCACCTGTGGAATGTTCCAAACAGGTGTTTTTTGAGCATTCCTCAACTTTCCCAGTGTTTTGTTGCCCCTATCCGAACTCTTGGAACGTTTTGCTGGCTTCAAATTCAAAATGAGTGAATATTTGCACAAAAAAAAATGTTTATCCTTTTGAACATAAAATATTTTGTCTTTGTAGTGTATTCAATTGAATATAGGATGAAAAATTTGCAAATTATCGTATTCTGTTTTTATTTATGTGTTACACAATGTCCCAACTTCATTGGAATTGGGGTTGTATTAAAAACATGTTGTATGATGTATAATACAAGGGTTAGTACAGTTGCAATACCTAGTTTTATATAGCAATAGTAGCTAATCCTCCATATTTTGCATTTGTAAAACACTGTAGACAGTCCTGTGGCATTATTCCAGAACACTGAAGCCATTATTTCTTTATTGATAATGAAAGTATCAATCAGTCCTATTGATAATCATGTGTTTAACCACTGTATAGTACTTGTGTTCAATACACTCGGGGATAATATGTTACAAGGTCATTTATAACATTCATGGGGTTGGATTAAAAAAAACAGCAAATGTATAGAGTGCTCATTTCCTCATAATGCCACTCAGCATGCTCTCTTAAACGTATACATACACACATGCACATCTATTTTTATACATTATAAAAATACATGGAGATTTACCCTAACTTAATCATAAATTCTACATGCATAAATGTAACCTGAAACTAATCTTAACCATAACACATGTTCAACTTAAAATATCATTTATATATATATATATATATATATATATATATATATATATATATAAATCTATTATCTGTTCACCTCCCCTGCACACCTTTCCATTATGCTCCAACTCTCTAATTATAATAATACAGTGGAAACCTAAAGCTGTTTTAAAACGTACGGTGCAGTCACACACAGCGCATATCAATTTGGATATACTCAGTAATCACGGCGCCTTGTTTTGCTGTTTAAAAATCAAAGTGGAAAAACTCACTCTTGAATTACAGCCCACGTTTTGTGCTCCCAAACATAGAATCTGAGGATGATGCACTGAATTAGAAACACAGAAAACAGTAAATACAGTAGGCCAGGTCTACACTACACAAGCAAAATTTTTGGACATCTGTTCATCCAACATTTATTCTGAAATGAAGGATATTAGTATATAGTTTGTTCCCCTTGGCTGAAGTAAAAGCCTCTGCTCTTCTAAGACGTTTTTACTCCAGATGTACGAACATTGCTCTGAGGATGAGAACATAACTGAGATTAGTTCTGGATCACAAAGTCCACTCCAACTCATCCCAGAGGTATTAGATAGTGCTCCAGAGAATACAGTTCCAGCTCAATGCTGAAGGGCTTTATAGCCCTCTAGAAAAGGCTTAGCACTGAGCATGGTGACCTTAGGCTGCTTGTCAGAGTGGTGTTCTATTGGTCAGTGCTTTTCTATGGAGATTATAAAATATGAGCATGCATAGCTGTGCATCTATGGCCACAATTTGTACATTTTATGTAGCAGAAATCACTAATTTGAACATGTTTCTTTCAAGATATAGCATTATATCCTCACTGGACACTGTCACTGTCCATTTACATCATGTCCACTTATCATATATGATTTGTGTAATTTGTACTTATTCTTTCCAGTGCTGAGTACATCTGTCCTATTAAAGCAACTTGCAAACACTCTGTCCTTGTCATGGTCCTCATGGTGCACCATAAAACTAGTTGAGTATCCTTTTGAGATACTTTACATGGCCCAGCATTTGGGGACACCTGCTCATCAAATATTTTTTATTTAAGCCACACTAGGTAGTATTTTTACCTTTTACCTTCAGCAGGGGGGAAAGCTTTCTCCTACAAAGCCCCTCAGCTCTGGAACAATCTTCCAGCTAGTGTTCGGGGCGCAGACACAGTTACTATGTTTAAGTCTAGGCTCAAAACACACTTGTTCAGTTTAGCCTTTGGCAACTAACCTCTGTCTAGTTTAAGGTTGGCGTTTCAGGAACTCATGGACATGGAGAATCAGGGTAAACCCAGATGATGTGCTCACAATTTCTCTTGTTTGGAGCGGAAGGATGTCTTTGCTTGAGCTCCTTCTGGTTTCCCTCCTCCCAGTCTGTCAGATCCGTCACTATACTAATGAAAATATTCACATGCTCTTATTCTCTGCTGCACTCAACTAAACTAACTGCTTCCTTTTACTGTTTTCTGAGAAAATGGTGGCCCACTGATGGAAGATTGTTTGCTGGATTCTCCTGCGGCCCAGACCAGACCAGACCAGCTGCTCACCTTATTATTATTATGTAGCATAATGACACTTCATTGGTGATCATTTAAAATTCAATCTATAGTTTGATCAGAGGAGGATGGGTCCCCTTTGTGAGTCTTGGTTCCTCCCAAGGTTTCTTCCTCCAGCCTCGAGGGAGTTTTTCCTTGCCACTGTCGCCTTCGGCTTGCTTGCATTGGGCTTTGATTTAAATGTTCTGTTCTGAAACTATAATAAATTTGATTTGATTTGATTTGACTTACAATTTCAGCTACAAATCATTGTGATGTTTCAGTGACCTGTAATATAACAGAGCCTTTGTTTTGCTTGCTCTGGGCTCAGCACTGCAAAAACTGCACTATGTAACTTATGAAGGTGGGTATAAAAACACTTTTTCCTCATTCCCAACTTGATTTCATGACAGTTCTGTAAGAGTAATATACTCTGCAACTCCTGGGCTCTGTAGAGCAGAAATAGCATTACTTATTGTTGTTTTAAATTGATAGACAGTGTTCCTCATTTGCTGCAGCAACAGTAACCGCTTCTACTCCTGTAGGAGGTCTTTACACTAGATGCTGAAATATTGCTGTGAGGTTTTGATTACTTTTAGCCATATATGCTCTCATGATTCGCTCTCACATATATTTGAAAATGTACTGGAAATTGTTCTGAATGGCATGAAACACAGTTTCACTGCTCCATGTTCCAATGCCCCATGAGCTGACACTTGACACTGGGTATGGTTGACCTTAAGCTCATGTGTGGCTACTCCGGAGAATTTCATGTTTTCTTTGTGGTGCTAAAATAATTATAATCTTACAATGAGTGCAATTTAAAGAAACAAAAGTCACTAATAATCAAGGGTGTCAATCCTTTCGGCATATACTGTACATCCTAACAATAGAATGGGGTTTATTCAGCTCTAGCTCACTATTCTAGCCTGATGTCTTTGTATAATGTCACCCAGGTAAACAGAACAGCACAGAGATAGAGCGACAAGTATTTGAGAATTACCATTCAATTGCCAGATGTGATGAAATGAGTTTTCATACTAATTAAACCTTAATCTAAAACCAGACCGGCACTCATGTGGGTTTGTTTTTTCAATGACAGGACTGAGAGCAAATCTGTCAGTTTTAGTTAGGGAGGGGGCTGAGAGACAAAAGGAAAGAGAGAGAGGGAGTGTGTGTGTGTGTGTGTGGGGAGGTGGGGACAGAGACAAATCTGCAGAATAAGCTTTAATTGGGTAATTACACAAAGTGGGAATGAGGCTTTTACAGCCCCAAATGGGAAGTGAATTAGCCATTATTCTACGCTTGTCTTCAGCGAGGCTATTACTTATGCAGTGCTCTGGGACACTCTGAGCCATCATAAAGCAGGACTAGGGCCAGCAAATTAGCCCCAGTGTGCTGAGGGAGCATGGAGAGGAGCAAACAAGCACGCAATGGAGCACATCCCTGGAATAACACTCTGAATCAATGGCACTGCCTTAGCCATCCTTCAGCCATCCATATCCTGGATGAGCGACTGTTGCCAGAGGCCATTTTGCTTATGACCCTGTTATAATATGGAGGAGCTGATGTTACAGGCTGTAATGATCTCATGTGTTTAAAAAGGCCACTACTTTCTCTTCTCTGCCAGCTACAGCCATTGCCTTCCTGACCTTTAAATCCCACCCAGCTCAACCTTTAAAACCTATTAGGCCTTAACACGACACTGTTCCCATTCATTTTAAATGGGCCCAGTGTTCTTTCCTCTGTTCGTGTGCTTTGTTTGGCTCAAAGTGCTCGTATCGCAAGGCCGAGCTGTGGGGGGAAATGGCTTTTTGTTTGACTGATGGATATCGTCTGACAATTCATTTGTCACACACCACCACTAGTGCAGGGAACATGCTTCCACATGGGTTCAGCAGTAAGCTCAACATTGACATCTAGTGGGGAATAGATAAACAAAGCATGTCTGACCAAACTTTCAGAGGATATACCCTCAAGGCCTTCCATAACTTCAGTTACACAGTCTGTACAAAATACAACTTTACGGTACTCAGTTTTTCTGACAAAATAAAAACTCCTTATGCAGAGCAGTGTGTGTGTGTGTGTGTGTGTGTGTGTGTGTGTTTCTAACAGAACCCCACTGATTTTAGTCTTTGTACTGGAGAATCAGATTGATATAATTCAAGTTACTGCTGAGCAAATCACTAAGACCAGATCTAAATCCTCAACATGTAGCTGGTTTCAGCTATTTTAAGAGGCATCTAATTCTTACCCATCTTATATCTCTATAGAAAATCACTGACCAATAGGATAGGATGTCCTGGAGCAGTTGTACCTAAGCTTAAGTTTACCATGTTGGGTGGAAACCAAGTTCAGCCCATGAAATTCCTTAACTAAAGAACTGCCAATGGACCAGAGCACAGCAGGTTCTAGTCTAGTCTAGACTGAATTGGAGTGAGTACAAAGCCTCAGAGAGTAATAGACCTGACCCAACTAATCAAGCAGAGATCTTCACATACTGATTACAATCAGGTGAATCAGACATGTTATTGATTCTTTGGAACAACAGTCTGGACCCTCTCTGGTGGATAGAATTAGGGACTGCTCGCTGATCTAATGTTCCCACACATCTCCTGCCTGTTTAATGTCTCTCGGGAGAAACAAAATCTTAAAAGGTCAGGAATTCCACAGCAAGATATTTACAATCATTATGGAATAATATATTTTATAATATTGTAGTGTTTGTAAAAAAGAAGGCAATACTTTTAGATTGACCTTTCTTCTTTTAGAATAGAATCCAGATAGGAGGGTGAGAGAGTGGGGTCGGTTTCCTACCCTCCTCCAAAATTTACATAATGTATTTTCTAATGTACGGTAAAATTCTACCTAGAGAGTAATGGTGACTTAGCCTACTTCACAATACCCAAAACCATCCTCATAAACCAAACAACACAAACACACACTATTCCCTCAACTATGCAACAACAACAACAACAGAATCTTTTTTTTATGCCAGTTTGAACCAATCATGGTCCTGTCTATTTAAATATGTAGATCAGGTTACTACAGGTACAGGTCTAGGTAAAAGCGCTCATTGTGGTTTGCCCTTCTAAAACAGCTAAATGTATTTGGGTATCAGTATCAACTTTAAAATTATTTAACTCCTTCTTTTAAACTTTTACTTTACAGGTGGGTTTATGTGAGTGCAGATTGTAATGCATTGCAGTCCATTTGAGGCTGAGGTTGACTTCTTATTAGAATTTTTCATTCCACCTTAAATTATACAGCGTGTGGTAGTCTAGAAGGTGAAGTTCTTTTGTTGTAATTGAGTGTACGTAACACGGACGTTTCCGTTCCACCTTAAATGCTACAAACGTTATACGTTGGACAATTTAACGTGGAGCTGAAATTCTAATTCGGCGTAAAAGGGCCTTGTACCTTAGTAACTTAGCTAGCAAATTAGCCATGTACCTTAGTAGAGCCATGTCCTATTTATGGTACGGAATTTTAATAAGAAAATACATCCTCGAAAAGTCGTTTTGCGTGAAAGAACAGAACATTAATCGATTTCACTTCAATTCCCCATTTAATTGGGTAATTCCTCAGGTAAAGCCTCATTACGTTATGGTGAAACAGGGAACTAAAATTAGAAGGTGAGAAACCAACATGTCGAATAAAGGGGTCTCTTCAAATGTTCTCTATTTACTATTAATGCAAAAGTTTTTTTGTTGTTTTTATTTATGTAGGTTTCTTCACTCATTATGGACATTTATTGTGAGAATAATCTCTCAGCTGTCTGCTGGACTGTAGTGAACCCTCTGTAATGTGACATCGATATATTGTGACATTTACTATTTACCTTTCACACATATCCCAATGGCAGAATAAAAATGGACGAGACATCACATGTAATAGGTCAAGATGTGACATTTAATAGACGGGGTGTTCTTTATGTTCATTTCGTGTCATTATAAGCATGTCAAACATTGCACCGAAGAGGTGAATAAAGGTCACTAGAAGATGAGTTGTAATGTAATTTTCCCAGATGGCCACGAATAATTACCGTTTTGCCACAAGGGGGCTTATGGAACAGGTGATTATTTGAAGGGGTTCTTAGCCGTGGACCATGTATGAAACATGGCTCAGTAAAGGGAATTTATCCTTAGCCTCTCTAGGAATAGTCATCAGTTCAATAATTGGGATTCTAGTACAGCTAATGACATGACATTTCTTCTTTCTTTTCCAATAGATTTGCTGCAGGTCATAGTCATGAGGATACCTTGATTAAAATGCTTTTAAAATGCACCCTTATCTTGGCAAGTTAAGATATGCTCTTGTTTTTGGATCACATACTTTAAGTTCAAATATATGTAGACCATCCTTTAGTGAAAACTGTTTTAAGATGTGGACACAGGCTGTGCTCATACAACTTATGTATAATGTCCATAGAAACAAGAAGCCTAAATGTCTTCAGATTGTCAGTTGTTCCATCATCTAGTGTGATGTCTTCCCAGAAGAATAACAGCAGCTACCTAGTGATACTCGTCCTGTAAAAAGAAACGGTGAATTTTAGCATATAGTGTAGCCTATACCTGTCTTTTTGTGTATGGAATAACTTCCTATTTATTTCACATATTTTTTTTATTTTTATTATAAGTTGTTGTTTAACTGCCAGCTAATGATGTAATATTCAGGCTGGAATATAAATCACCTGGCTTATGTTTAAATGGCTTATGGAAGTTTCTCAACTTCCAGTGTCAAGCATTTTGCCAGTCGGTTCAAAGGCAGCCTCAATATTTCCCAGGACCCCAGTATAACTGCACATTAAATACATAAGCCCAGTGAAAACTATCATAAGCAGACCTTGCCATGAAGGTGCTGTGTATAAAAGTTGGGCCTGTCAGAGTGTTAGCACTCTTGTGGTTTTCTTTTTTTCTCTGACATGTTGTAATGTTGGGCATGTCTGTGTGGGTGTTTGTGTTTGTATGGGTGTGTGTGCAGTGAGTCTTAGAACATTGTGCTCACACTGAGAGCTGGAAGAGAGCAAGAGGAGATTTCAAAGCCCTAATGGCTTTACCAGACGCCCTGTATATGAGCTTATGTAGGGGATGTTATAAGGACTCTCTTCCTGCTCTCTTTGACTGACAAGTTGTTTTCATGGCACAGTCTGATTCTCTTGATATTCACCAGTCTGAAAAGACCTCTGATGTGGAACACAATTTTGTCTAATATTGCAACGCACAGACAGTTGATGAATTAAACTGAATCTTTCATAGTGTCTTGGAATGGTGAAACAGAAGTAATAATTTACTACTACTAAGGCTCCATATTCCACACACACACACACACACACACGGGGCAGTGACACATGCCCAGCAGGCACCTCAGCACCCTGGGGGCAGTTCAGGTTTGCTCAAAGGCACTTCAGACATGAATGTTGGGGGGACAAAAAAGTGCTGGTCCTTCACACCCCCTACCCCAGTTTCTCCTGCTAGTCAAGGGACATAAACCAGTGACCTTTTGGTCCAAAACCCACTTCTCTAAGCTTTAGAACATGGCTGCCCCCATCTCGTTCTGGGGAAAATCGAAACACCACAACAACATCGGTAATGGAGGGATTTTACCCTGTTCTTCCAAAATATATTCATTTTGTGTTTTGATGATGGTGGTGAAAGGTGTTAAATATTTCAGTCCAAACCCTCCCATAAGATTCCAGTGGAGTTGCAGTCTAGTGACAGGAAAGGACACAACATATTATTACATATGATTTACAGCATTTTTTATAATTGTCAGTAAATGTACTTTGAACTGTTCTTTCCAGATCTTAGCCTGCTAATGTCAACAGTGGCTTTTCTCTCTGACTAGAAGGCCTACTAACTTAATTCAAAGTAATTCAAGAGACTTATGCAGTGTACAAAGCATTATGTATGTTGCATAATATATTTCATGAGAAAATCCTTTTGATCTTTTTGTGTTAGTTTATATGACGTGACCACAAAGGAAATGTTTAAATTTGTTATATCCACAGTGGCACTGGTTTAAGATATAAAAAAAAGATGAATGTAAGAAGAAAGTACAAAGTGTTACCTTTCAAGTCTGGATATTTATTAGATCTGAAGACACCTTCAAATGTGCCATGGTCTTTTGAAGCCAGCAACTTCAAGCTCCCATATCTAAGGTGCAAAAATGCTATAGAAACTATGAATTATTACACATAGGAATAAATGAAATATGGAAGAGTGTTTGAATTATGCACAAGGTACGATTTATCTCATGTTCGTTTTTCTCAAAGCGTTTTGAACTGCATCATTTATGTATGAGATGTGTTGTGTAACAGTTGATACTGTACACTTGGCTTGACATAAAAAGCATCACTTTCTGAAGACCACCTTAGTCTTAGGTCATAAATTCTCCATCCAGAGGTCACCAGGGTCTTAAAGCAGAAGTGCTGATCTAAGATCAGTGTTTACTTTTTATATCCCAGTGAATATCATTCTCCACAGCAGAGTAGAGCTAATGTGAGATTAGCATTTCTACTGTTGATATGAAGCCAGAAGCACAAACCCAATGTGAAAATGAGGAACAGATGTTCTCTAGGACTCTATCTCTCTCTCTTTCTCTCTCTGTCTCTCCCTCTCTCTCTAACTCTCACTCTCACTCTAATTCATATTCTAGTATATTCTCCCTCCCTTTTTTCTTTATGCTCCTTTTTCTTGCATTCTTTACTCTCCCTTGTTCTTGCTTGTACTCTCCTTTTCTTTCTCTTGCTTTCTTGCTGTCTTTCCCCATTTTCTCTCTCCTGTCTCTCTCATTTGTCCTCTTTTCTCTCCCCATGTCTCCTTTTTTAGCTTCTTCTCTTTGTTCTGTGTTGGACAGTGAACATTGCTGTGTTTGATGTGTGTGAGAGAGACAAGTGTGCAGCGTTCCCGTTCCCGGAATATCAGTTTTCCAGTTTTCCCCCCTCAGAGCATGTTTGATAAGTTGGTGGGTTGAGAGACGGGGGTCTGTTGCTGAGGTAAGGAACTGGAAGCCAGACTAGCCAAGAGAGCCTAGACAATGATGTAATGTGTTGATGAAAAACACTAACAAAATGACTAGGATGTCTACATCGCAGTGTATGGTCAGAAGTGGACTGGCTTCACCATTCACAATTTTACATGCTTCACTCTTTTGGTTTTAGGAAGTTTAGCTTGTTCAGTGCTCAATTTTTCACTGTGTATATCATCCTGGTCCAAAGACAAATAGTAACATTACAGGAGAATAAAAAAACCCTTCTTAACTTCCAATGAAAGTTAATGTAAAGATTTTATTCCAAATCATTTTGGAGCATTTCTATTGTCCCAATTTCTAGTAGTAAAATAAAAATCCACAAAAATGGAGATAAAACATATTGTTCATTGGAGAGCACCATGGTGTTTCAAAATTAATACATCAGCTGACTTGCAGTACAGAGAAAATCTAGTACGTACAGTAAAGAGGGTAGTTTTCTCCTCAGCTCACATCTGTGCTCATGCATGGGTTCAGGATATTTGTGTGGCTGAGGGTTCAGGATAAGCACAACTGATATCCAGACAAAGAGCACATTTACCAGCATAGATACAACTCTGTGAACAGGAGTATGTAACTCCAAATGTTTAAGTCGTGTGGAAAAATGCCTACATTCCATGTGTGAGGATGAGGATGATATTCTTCTCTGTTAATCAGAGAGGGGTGGCATGGTGGTGCAAGAGTTAGTGCCGTTGTCCTGGAATTGTAGGTTCAAGGTCACTGTCTGTGAGGAGTTTGGTGTGCTCTTCTCATGTCTTTGAGGGTTTCCAGGAAAAACACATGTTGATAGGTTTATTGGCTACACAAAAGTGTCCATAGATGTGAGTGAGTGTGTCTTACCCTGTGATTAGTTTCAGTCATCCATCCATCCATCCATCCATTATCTGTAACTGCTTATCCAATTCAGAGTCAAGGTGGGTCCAGAGCCTACCTGCAATCATTGGGCACAAGGCGGGAATACACCCTGGAGGGGGTGCCAGTCCTTCACAGGGCAACACACACACTCACACATTCACTCACACACTCACACCTACGGACACTTTTGAGTCGCCAGTCCACCTACCAACGTGTGTTTTTGGACTGTCGGAGGAAACTGGAGCGCGAACATGGGGAGAACACACCCACTCCTCACAGACAGTCAGCCGGAGCGGGACTCGGACCCACAACCTCTAAAATTTAATCTAATTCAGACAATGTAATTGATGTTCATTCCATTGTGGGTTCAATCCCTGGCATTAACTTGCCCATGTGCCCATGAGTCATTATGGCCTTACTTACCTGAGCAGTAAGTGTTCTCTTTCAAGAATGTTCAGCTGTCCGGTGATACAGTGTTTAAGTCCGTTTGAAAAGATGCTGGCATTACATCTGCACCAATGCATGTTATAGCTATCACCTATCAAACTTGGAAGGATCAGGTGATTGCTGGCGATTGGTTTTATCTGTGCGACCTGGAAACTTATGCAGTCTTCAGAGAGCAGTTGTACAGAGGAGTCTGCAGCAACATAAGCTTTGCCATATATATATATTTATTTATTTTGGGAATAACTATGAATTCCAAAGGGGAGAAAAGCCTCACTATAATTCCCACACAGTTTTCATTGAATCAGTTTTTAATATGTTCTCAAATGAGATCATTTTAGATACCTTCGGCACTAATATTCAAAAACATTTTATTCAAAAACATGTCCAAAATGTGACCACAAATGGGAAATTAACTGATTCTGTTTTCTTCCCAGTTTAAATATTGTTCCATATTTAAGACTTTGGCACTTGTGCTTTGCAATTATTCACCACCATTATATTCAGAGTGATTATTGCATGCTGCTGTTTCTGTGAACCAAGAAGAAAAACATTCGTAATGTAGCTCTGTGTTTACATGTTGTATTAGGGTTGGTATTCATCAGTTTGTTATGCCAGAGTGTGACAGTTAGAACAATTCTTTACTTTTTGTTCTTTCTTCAAACGCCATTTTCAGAAAGGTTGAGACATATCCAAACTGCAATAAAAACTGAAATATATAACTTGTTAATTCACTTAAACACATATTTTCAGTGACAAACCTTATTCTGTTCGTTAAATATAAACTATTATTTATATTTTAACAATATAAATCCCTTGTCATCATATTCAAGGTATAAATAATTCTTTCCTTTTCTACATGCAAAACAGCATTTTCCACATGTCCTCTAGGCTGGTTTCCTCAAGCTATTACCTGAGTTATGCTTTTCGTACCACTGATAATAACTGTGAACTCTATTGTTCAAGATGTAACAGTATTGATTTTCTCTTAAGAATGACAGACAGGAGCATCTGTTTGGGCATGCCATCCTCCTGAGTATTGAGATTGTGCATTGATGGGGCAGTGATATATCAACCAAAAGGACACCTCTGGCTCTTTTACTCTTTCTTTCTCCATGAAAGAAAGGCATGAAAGCCCTCCTTCCCATTTCTCCCACTGGGGTGTCTTCACACTGCACAGAAGCGGCTGTCCTTTAAGTGGGCTGGAATGAAGATGGAGAAGAAAAAGATTATTCGTGCATTGTGCTGCCCCCTCATGCACATGACTCAGTGGTGACCCGTGAAATACATACACAAGGACTGAGTCCATCATCACCGCTGCGAAAAAGTAATTAATTTCTTCAGAAGACGCTTTGAATCACAACTGTTACCTCACTCTAGTTCCAGCCAAATGTAGCAGCTGTAGACTGTTGAGAGTCTTGGCACATTGTGAGGAAAGAAATGGATGACTAAAGACAGGCTGATTTGAAATTTTTACTATGTTAAAATCCAGGCACAGACAGTTTGGAGGGCAGGGGCTCAAGGGTAATAGAGGTTACTTGAACATGAATAAAACTTAATTAAATTTAGAAATGTACAATTTGCAAATATTCTTACCAAGAAATAAAAAAGAAAATAAAATAACTTCAGAGTAAAGAGTTTTTTCCCCAAAACTGTCAAAACTAATATTCCTATAGACAGGGGCATGCCCAGACTGTGTAGATACCCCAGACTCTGAAATGAGTTGTTACATTGTTAATTTTAATAGAAAATAACAACTTACATGATATGTTTTACAAACCGGATTCCAAAAAAGTTGGGACACTAAACAAATTTTGAATAAAAACTGAATGCAATGATGTGGAGGTGCCAACATCTAATATTTTATTCAGAATAGAACACAAATCACAGATCAAAAGTTTAAACTGAGAGAATGTATCATTTTAAGGGAAAAATATGTTGTTTCAAAATTTTATGGCATCAACAAATCCCAAAAAAGTTGGGACAAGGCCATTTTTTACCACTGTGTGGCATCCCCCCTCCTTCTTACAACACTCAACAGACGTCTGGGGAAAGAGGAGACCAGTTTCTCAAGTTTAGAAATAGGAATGCTCTCCCATTCATGTCTAATACGGGCCTCTAACTGTTCAATCGCTTGGGCCTTCTTTGTCGCACCTTCCTCTTTATGACTTGCCAAATGTTCTCTATGGGTGAAAGATCTGGACTGCAGGCTGCCATTTCAGTACCCAGATCCTTCTCCTACATAGCCATGATGTTGTGATAGCTGCAGAATGTGGTCTGGCATAATCTTGTTGAAAAATGCAGGGTCTTCCCTGAAAGAGATGACGTCTAGATGGGAGCATATGTTGTTCTAGAACCTGAACATAGTTCTCTGCATTAATGGTGCCTTTCCAGACATGCAAGCTGCCCATGCCACAAGCACTCATGCACCCCCATACCATCAGTGATGCAGGCTTCTGAACAGAGCGTTGATAACAACTTGGGTTATCCTTGTCCTCTCTGGTCTGGATGACATGACGTCCCAGTGTTCCGTAAAGAACTTCAAATCGTGACTCATCTGACCGCAGAACAGTCTTCCATTTTGCCACCCTCCATTTTAAAAGACCCCTGGCCCAGTGCAAACGTCTGAGCTTTTGGAGCTTGCTTAGAAATGGCTTCCTCTTTGCACTGTAGAGTTTCAGCTGGCAACGGCGCATGGCACGGTGGATTGTGTTCACTGACAATGCTTTCTGGAAGTATTCCTGAGCCCATTCTGTTATTTCCTTGACAGTGCCATTCCTGTTTGAGGTGCAGTGACGTTTAAGGGCCCGGAGATCACGAGCATCCAGTAGAGTTTTGCGGCCTTGACCCTTACGCACAGCAATTGTTCCAGATTCTCTGAATCTTTTGATGATGTAATGCACGGTTGATGATGATAACTGAAAAGTCTTTGCTATTTTATGCTGGGTAACACCATTCTGGTATTGCTACACTATCTTTCTGCGCAACAATGGTGGAATTGGTGATCCTCTTACCATCTTGGCTTCAGAGAGACACTGACACTTTGAGAAGCTCTTTTTATACCCAATCATGTTGTCAATTGACCTAATTAGTGTTAACTGGTCTTCCAGCTGTTCGTTATATGCTCAATTTCCTTTTTCCAGCCACTTATTGCTACTTGTCCCAACTTTTTTGGGATTTGTTGGAACTATGAAATTTTGAATCAACATATTTTTCCTTTAAAATGTTACATTTACTTGTCATCTATGTTCTATTACGAATAAAATATTGAGATTTGCCATCTCCACATCATTGCATGCAGTTTTTATTCACAATTTGTTTAGTGTCCCAACTTTTTTGGAATCCGGTTGGTATTTAAATAAAACTATTTTGTTTTTACAAAATATTTTGGTTACAACAATATAAAATTTAAAGAATATTATTTTCTGAATTGCATTTTTTTATGAGTTCCAGTAGAAGCTTACCTGGTTTATTTACCTTACAGAAGCCCCTTTAACATATGCACCGTAACCCAGAAATTTTCCGGACTTTACTCAGAGGATTTGTATGTGTTTACACAAACACCCTCAACATCTGTTGCTGACTTTATCCTGCTAACCAGACTCCAATAAATATCCAAGTGAGTGCATGTGTAAACAGAGCTGCTAAGGTTCTGGATAATAATGCTGAATCTCCTGTATGTGCTACACTGGTGCTGCCCCATTCCTAAAGCTTTTTAAATATTTCCTGCTGTGAGAATGCGTCTGTGAGCTGCATGTATGAAAGGACAATGCAGCTAAATCACTGGAACTGATATTCTGGAATATCTCTGCTGTCCATATGTGAAAGAGTCTTATGCTTCCTTGATGTACTTTCACATAGGTCTGTCTGTGCTCATTCTAAAATGTATTATCACCAATTTTACAGGAGTGTATTCATAAATGCAACATTTTAGTTACCCTGTTATAAGGACAACTAACAAAAAAATTAAACATTTGTTTGTTTTGTAATGACTCTGTCCCAGATTTGGGTCACTGCCTCAGAGGAGTTGGTTGTTTGTTCTCTCTGTGTCTGCATGGATTTTCTATGGCTGCTCTGGTATCCTTCCACAATCCAAAAAACATGTTGGTAGGAGGATTGGCTGTGCAAAACTGTTCACAGGTGGTGGTGAGAGGAAGTGACTGGGTAAGTGCGTGATGCCTTGTGATTGACTGTTACACTATGAAAAACGAAGAAGAATCAAAAAGAATGAAAAGAAAGTGCCATCTTCCACCATTTTCCTTACATTTATACACAATTAAATGCAACATCAGTCATCATGCTTTTGCTTAAAAAGTACCTTTTTCTTTATTGTTTACAGTAATAGAATGTATTTATCTAGTGATCTATCTATGGATTAATATATTAGTAGCCTATCTCAGTGTTGCTGTAGTGATATTTTTGAGACAAATTCCTTCCAAACCAGGCAGCCAACTTTTACTCCAGCCCATAATAAAATGAAATTCTGTCTGTGCAATTACATTTATGAGAATTCTGTCGTGTAAAGACAGGGAAGACTTTGTCTCCTCAGAAGTGGCTCACCATGTCTTATTCATCATGCAGGTCACCCACATGTTTTCAATCTCATGGGTCATTCTGAATGTTATAGCCCCAGTGCTGCACCATGCTGCACCTATACAGCTTGCATACATGTAAGAATGTGCATGTTAAACAAGCTCTCTAAATAACAAAGCTAAGTCAGGCTTGTAAGTGGATGTAGCCTACAAAATTACTTTTTCCACTGATTCTTCCTATTGATCTTTTCACATTGCAAGGGATGCAGACAATTCAGAAAATTAACATAGAGCATAACTCCATAACTGTTGCATAGATCTTGTATTGCAGGTTTATTTGGATAATCTTCTACAGAAGATTTCCAGATGCTGAAATGAAATGAAAGTTTTTTAATCCTTGGCAGAGCTTTTTAAACCAATGTAAACAAAGTCTAGGATTTTGCTTCAGAATTCCACCCTTTTTAAAACAAATGTTTTGAGTATTGTTAAGTCAGTTTGTGTCATTTGATGTGAAACAGTGTCTTGGAGCAAAGTTTACTGTTTCCTTTACAGTAAATCATGTAAATTTTAATTCATTCATTCATTCATTCATTCATTGTCTGTAACTGGTTAGCTAGTTCAGGGTCGTGGTGGGTCCGGAGCCTACCCGGAGTATTGTGTAAATATCTAAACTTACTTATTTAATGCAACTTAATTAAGACAATAAAAAATCTGGAATTATCATTAGGTTCAGATTGATTGATCAGAAATCCACTTCATTGACTCTTCAAATCTCTGAGCATCTGTCAGAAGGATCTGTAACTACCTAATGTTTAAAAAGTAGTGGAAAGCTGTAAAAAGCAAAGTACTTTTTCCACTGTCCACAATGTCATTAAAATGTAAAGAGTAAATAAAAACTAGAGGTTGAGACAAGATCTGGAAGAGCAAGTCAGATAAACTGTACTTGACAGAAGGACAAAGTAAAGGGCACCAAAGTAATTGTAGATGGAGTAATAGATTCTAATATATATCAGAACACTCTGGAAGCAAATATGACAATGAAGTAAAGCTGAAAAGTACCTAGACAAAAATTTACAACAGGACAGCTGTCCAAAACTTACCCCAAAGTCCACCAAAAACTATTTAACAAAGTGCAAGCAAAAGTGTTGAAAATGGCTCTTGCGGTCATCTGAGTTGGATATTCATTGAAATGTAAAGACACTGTGCATATAAAACGGCCCAAGAATATCACAGGTCTACAACTATCATGCAAGGAAGTAGAAATATATAATTGCAATATATAATATGTAGATTGTACAGTGGCAATTCTTTTGTCATATTTATTGTTCTTCTATAATTATATTCTTTAATTGAATATGAAATATCTATGCTGTAATATTTGTGGAAAATATTGCTGCAAATGTTGTCTTCTGTTCATTTAAAAAATAGACACATTATGTAAGGATGTTACAGCCGTTCAAATACTTGCCAGAAACTGTATGACTCATGTGTCACTGCTCCGCTATGTGACATTTAGCAATGTGTCATATTGGAAAAAGTGGCTTTAATGGAGTGATAGAATTCTTTTTAATATTAACGCTATCACCTTTTCACATTTTTAACATGTTTCTCAACCCTACACTTGTTCTTTATTCTGTCTCACCTTTTTATAGCTCTTGCTTCACCTAGTTTTGTTGCAGTCATGTCCTTATAAAATGCTTGATGCTGAACCACATCTTTGGATCATTACTTGTGTAACAGGGCCTGCTTTTACACAGCTGAATTTATTACGCTTAACTTTTGGTTGAAAACCTGTGCTGTGTTGTGTGCTGGAGAAATTTTGAATCATTGCTTGGAGATATGACAAGAAACACAGACAGAGTACAGTGATGAAAAAAAAAGTGAGAGCGAGAGCAAGCTGTAAGCTAGCGTCACTGGCCCTACAAAACTATTAGACTACAAGACTGCAGTGCTTTGTTCAGACAACACTGTGAACTCTGGGGTGTAATATTGGGTTGAACATAGGAGGGGCAGATCAGGACAATTCACAGGTGTCCAGGGACTCCGGAAGGCAATGTCAAAGGCTATTAAACAGCTTATGAATAAAACGATGGCCTGTGGAGCTGTGGAGTTCTATACAGTAGTTGAAGTGGTGTTTGTGAGCTATCACACAAATATTCTTTATAATATTCCTCACAACTATGTTCTTAAAGCTCCCTGAGAATGGTAAATCCTTGATCTAGGATCTGCTCCTCTCAGTAAGGTCATTGTAAATAAAAAAGGAAACTGATCCTAGATCAACACTTCTACTCTTGAGGAGCTTTATGAATACTGACACTGATGTTGTTTGTAAGAATTCAATAGAGTGTGGGTGGTTCCACTGGAATTTATGAGAAACTTGCCCTTATGTCTCATCTCTTCCATTAGAGACTGTAGGATGAAGGTCACTGGTTGGTCACCAATTCAAATACAGAATGAGACAGACTTGGTGAGTTCTCAAGGTCTTCAGATTTTTAGCTTCATTATATAAACTACAGGCAGTAGAGTACTGATATAGCTGGCCTTAAAGCCTTCTCTGGATTTCAATCTGTTTTTAACATACCCTAGTGGTCTATGTTATACAAGTGCAGGACAGACCTGGGGGACAGTGAATGTTTGGTATGAATGTATTGAGCCTCTGCTCTAGGCAAGCTTCAAGCTGTTCTGTCTAAACCATGAAATCAGGTAGACTATGTTTCATTTTGTAAAATCAAATAGAAAGGGCAGCAGTTGCCTGACACACAGCTCCAGGGTCCTAGGGTCCGAGGTTTGATTTACATGTCACTTTTTCTAAGGAGTGACAAATTACTCTTGATCCCTCTGTGATCTCCCAGAGTTTTCAGTAAGTGCTGTTTGACTGGAGTAACAGTATTGGCTTGTCTGGATTCCAAATCTTCCAAGGCTAGATGAGATTTACAGACCTAGGGCTATCCGATGCAAAGAGACACACATACTGAAGTTAATATGTTCGATAGACATCCTTGCCTTGTGACACCCATATATTTAAAATGGATCTCTTGTTTTTGTACAAAACACAAAGACATTTTCTGCTTTCAAGAATAGACACATCTCTCTGGGTAGATGAGCGGAAGACACAAACCTCTCCCTCTCCTTTTCTTAAGGTTGCAGGCCCCCTAATGACAGTAACAGAAGCGGCTTTGCATACTTTCACTGCTGGAGCCATTAAGCTGAGGTTCTCCACAGTCCCCAGAGGAGAACCTCTAACCACCCTGGCCTCTTTCTGTTACAGCATGGGCTTGAAACACAAACACTTTGAGAATAAGATGTATCTATTCTGATTTTCTGAGTTCCAGGAAATGTATTTTAGTGTAAAGACTTTGAAGACAGCATTTTCTTCAAGAAAAATAAAATATTTATAAAATGCATTTCTGATAATGAAAACATATGGGGCCATGTACTTTCAGGTCCTTATAATTTTACTTTTTGTTACATCTGTAATTGGGCTGGACAGTTATGTAATTACATTTATGACTTTTTTTTTTATTTGAATTTATGATTCATGACATAAGTTGCTTTTTTTACTTTTTTGTTTTGTTGATTCATGTTGATTCAAGTTTATTTTTTGTGAAAAAACATACGTTTTTTTCTGCTTTCTTGTTTATTATCTCTTGCTTTAATCCAAAGAGATGACTCCAAAAGAAACATCAGGCAATATTTTCATTTTTTTACGTGTATAGTTCATGTGATACTGTTACCAGATAATACTATCATATTATTCATCATCATTGTCTGTAACCGCTTATCCAGTTCAGGGTCTTGGTGGGTCCAGAGCCTACCCAGAATTATTGGGAACAAGGCAGGAACACACCCTGGAGGGGGAGCCAGTCCTTCACAGTGCGATACTCTCTCACTTCTACAAACACTGTGTTTTTGGACAGTCACAGTGAGAACACACCAAACTCCTCACAGACAATCACCAGGAGAGGGACTTGAACCCACAACCTCCAGGTCTGTGGAGCTGTGACACTACCTGCTGAGCCACCGTGCCGCCCTGATAGAATTATCAATTAATTAAATTCAATTGTATTACTGAAAAATGAGCATAAGCTTCTATCCTTTTGACCTTAAAAAATTTCAAGAGCAATTATGTTCAGTAACTGTGCTTTTTGTGGCATCCATTTATTGTTCAATATGTTCTGTGAAAATACTCATTTCACTTCAGATATAGCTCTGTAGGAGTAGCTTACAATACACTTTTTGTCCTAAATCAAACAACGATATATCACAATATTAGAAAATAATGTACTTTCACATTTTCCAACACAGAACAACAAGAATTTCCTGCTTGATTTACTTCTTACGTAATATGACTTAATCCTTTCCCCTAAGAAATAAATAATAATAGATCAGTGTTTCATTTGCCTGGAAGGACGTCAATGTGGATTGAATAGTCTTTTCTGAAATGTCTTCTAACATGTTTGGCCACACATACAAGTCATGAACAAATTATACATGCACCCTTCTGCACATTAACCAAGTTGTCATTCAGTTTGAGCTAAACTCATTGTTGACAATTAGTGTGTTGACTTGGGAAACCAACATTTTCATTCCAAGTTTATCAATTCCAAGTTTAAAAACTGGAATTTAGGAATCGTTTAATGCTAGTGCACAATGTCGTTCGTATGTAGCTCCATTACTCCAGAGAACACAGTTTCACTGCTTCAAAACACAATGCTGTGGCTTTAAACCCTTCTGACAAGCTGATACTTGGCACTGGGCATGGTAACAATAAGATGTGCAGCAATTCCAAACTTTGTCGTTTAATTTCAAGATTTTCTATGTAAATTATGCAATACGTCTGAGCACAATTCAACACCTATATGCACAGTGTGAGCATAATTCAGTAATTATCCGGTGTTTCAACACAAATTCCAGGAGGAGGTGTTAACTGAGTTTTCATTTAAATCCAAGTAGCCCAACACAGCAGGATGTTGAAGGGCAAATAAAACAATTCCATGGAAAATATGAATTTGTACTCAATATAAAGAGAAACTAAGTAGTATGTTTTCTTTCAAATTACAGCTTCAAAATCATTGTGAAGCTTCACTGACCTGTAATAGGGGAAATAGTGCCTAGTGTCTCTTGTTTCTACTCCAGACTCAGCACAGCAGAAACTGCACTCCAGGGAACTGGCCCACGTTTCCACCAGTTTAGATGAGAACAAGAATACAACATCAACGGGGGTGTTGAGGGGTTGTTCTGCTCTAGCTTCAGCTGTAGATTAACGTCTTGAGGAGCTTGTGAACAATGGAGAAATGTAGCAAACACACCTCATGACACACTGAACACAGCCCCAGAAAACACACATGCATTTTCCTGTTTTATTTCCTATTAAATATTTATATAACACACTGTTAATGACCCGTCCAGCTCCACTGGGATAATACTTTATTTGAGACTTTGTGTCTTTCTGGTGTTTCTTAAGCTTGACACACCGTCAGACACCATCACAGCTCACGCTGAGGAAAAAGATTTTCTCTTTGGTTCAAGCTAAGGACAAACTTATATTGGTGGAAACAAGCTGAACATTTATAAATTAGGTTAATGAACAGGAGCCGTTCCGGTTCCTAAGTTGGTGGAAAATCGCTTTATGTAACTTTTGGTTGAGTGTAGGAAACAACTCCCCTTCTCATCCCTCTTGATTTCAGGACAGTGCTTTATAAAAGAAATTACACAGCTATAACTGTAGGTGGGCCCACGGGCAAAAAATACCAAATCCTATCTGGTGTTCCTTTATTGAAACAATCTAACATGTAGATAATCAATAAACTTAGTACATTTTAGCTGCTGATTTTCTTTACCCTGATAACGATCACTTACTTCCTGTACTTAGTTTACAGGGTGTCACAGTTAATGGGTTCACAAAGAAATGAATATTATTAAAAGTATACAAAAAAAAAACACAAAACAAAATGTGGTTATGAAATGATATCTAAACTTGACTGGTAAATACCTGCTATTATTAACTTGCAGCTAACAACATCCAAGGTGTCTATTTTCTGCTCATTTTAAAGAAGGTACATTCACCTTACACTTAAACACAGAATGTAACAGAGGCAGTAACTCAAAGTATTAAAATAATTTATGGGGGATTTTTTACTTCTGAAAGTAACATTCCCCTTTCTTATATATGAATATATATTCAGCAAATTAGCGGATTTGTATATATGTATGTGTATGTATTTTTACACTTATATAGCGCCTTTCTATACACCCAAGGACGCTTTACAATCCACACTGCTCAGAACGCTCAGAACACTCAATCCACACACACACTGGTGAGAAGCGGCAGCCAGACGCTCACAGTGTACTCTCAACCAGGAACGACCGTCCACCTGGAGGACTGCGTCGGACACTAGGGTTTAACCCAGGATAGAGTGCCAATCCATATCTGGGCTCACACACACTCACTCAAACATACAGACTTTCATTCACATACACACTCATTCACTCACACACCAGGACAGTTATTAGACAAGCCAATTCACCTACCCTCCATGTTTTCTAAAGGAAAGAATGGAATTTACTTTCATAATTTAATTACTATGCCAATAATCCCAAATTTGACCAAACATAACCCTAGTCTATGCCATCCTCAGTGGTAAAAGCCCTTTGCCCTGGTCTGTTGCTATGAGACGGACAAACTGTTGTTTACTTGTGTTTGTTTACCTTTCCCCCTTCTGCCTCTGTTCCCTCCTGTCCTTTTCCATTTAGCAGCAGATTACCTGCTTTGAAGAGCAGCAGAATGTCATAAAATGCCCTGGTCTTGTCTGCCTCATAAACAGATGCAGTTTAGAGGACTACGCCGTGGCTCGTCTGTTAAGCTGCCATCGATGTGGGATCAGAAGTATGGGAAGCATGTGTGCTGTGTTTTTGTATGTGTGAAAACAGTGCAGCATCTAAGGAGTGTGTGTGTAGAGAGGGACACACTGTATAATGCATGCCCCTGAAGCATGTAAGGTGGGTGTAGAGTGTTGTGTGTAAGCGTGCATGTGTGTAGGGCACCCATTAAGAAATTCATGGCGTTTGTTTAAAGTCAGACCACCAACACACAGAATAGACGCTGTTTTGGGGGAAACTGCTCACCTCATTATGCTTATTCAGTCTTCCTTTGTTCCAAAGAAATTACTCATCAGGAAACATCAGGCAACATTTCCATTTTCTTTAGGCATATAAATCATGTGACTCTGTACTGTATGAATTAGATTACACTTTCAAATCAATTCAATTATATGACTGAAAAATGAGCATGAGCTCCTATCCTTTTGGCCTTAAACTGTTTCAAGGGCAACTTTGTTCAGTAACTGTGCTTTTGTGACCTCTGTTATTGTTTAATTTGTGCGGTGAAAATGCTAAATAGCTCTGTGGGTGTAACTTAAAATACACTGTAGAGAAATGTATCCTAAATCATACAATAATTTAAGATGATGTTAGAAAATAATGTAGTTTCACATTTTCCAACACATTAACAAGAATTTCCTGCCTGATTAATTTCTTACGTAATGTGACATAATCCTTTCCCCTAAGAAATAAATAATAATAGATCAGTGTTTCAATGTGGATTGAATAGTCTTTTCTGAAATGTGTTCTAACATGTTTGGCCACACATGTAAGTCATGAACAAATTATACATGTACCCTGCTGTACATTAACCAAATTTTCATTCAGTTTGAGCTAAACTCATTGTTGACAATTAGTGTGTTGACTTGGGAAACCAAAATTTTCATTAAGTTTAAAAACGGGAATTTAGTAATAGTTTAATGCTAGTGCACAATGCCATTCGTATGTAGCTCCATTACTCCAGAGAAGTTTCACTGCTTCAAAACACAATGCTGTGGCTTTAAACCCTCCTAGCCAACACTTGGCACTGGGCATGGTGACAACAAGATGTGCAGCAATTCCAAATTTTGTCGTTTCATTACAAGATTTTCTCTGGAAATTATACAATACGTCTGAGTAAAATTCTATATGCACAGTATGAGCACATTTAGCCTGAGTGTAATTCAGTAATTATCTGGTGTTTCAGCACAAATTCAAGGAGGAGGTGTTAACTAAGTTTTCATTCAAATTGATAGGCCATTTCAAAGAATTATAGGCCTAATGTGTTGTCTCAAAAAGCAGTTCATGATTATATAAGCTACTGTGTTTGCCTTCCCATCTGCCATGGGGTACTGTCCATTCCCTCTTATTATCACCTGCCTGTTAAGAACTGATTTTAATCCCTCTAGATACACATTTCATGGACTCTCTCAGTCCCAGCTATTAAGTGCTTCTTCATCCACATTTGTACTAATGACCTTACACACTCCCAGATCACCACTGAGAAGGAAATGCAGTAATTGGCACCTGGTAAACATGAGGTAAGACTTTATTTGATGCTGTTAGCTTTTTCCGTTCAGACTTAAAACAGAAGGAAAAATGAGTCTGTCATTGGCATCCAAATCCATGTTGTATTTAAAAAAATGTGTTTAGTGCTACACACTGGTGTGTATGGATTATGGGGTATTCCTTTGGTGTGCCTACCACTAAGTGTACCAAATTTAATTCTGATTCAAATTATTCAACAGACAACCATGACACAATCAGCTTTACACTTGTGTTTGGCAGAGGATCTGCAGGTGAATATCTTTAAAATCACTTCTGGTCTGGTGCAGATGCAGTCTGATGGAACTTAGTGGCAAGTGGGGTCATTTGTTCATCTCCTGCTGTGCAAACTCTGCCTTCTAATTCACATGATGAGGTGAGGCAAGATGATGAATGTGGTTTGGAGGGTTTTCAGACACAAGAAAGAGACCTGGACATTTTAACACCCTGACGGACACTTTTAGGAAGAGCCCCTGGCCCTCAAACATCTGGTGGTGTTTTACTCTTCAGACTCAGTGGACCAAGTCATCAAGCTGCCAGTGATACCTTAAACCAACCCAACACTGACTGATGTAAAAAATGGTAGGCATTAAAGTATTTCTGAATGAATTTTCATTCTGTTCCTAAAAACCTAAAAAGCTAGTTATGTAACTACATTAGACATAAAACCAACATAAAATCACTGCTACATTTTATATCCATATCCAAAGGAAGGTTGCCAAATAAGGGTTTTTAGAACAAATACATTATTTCCATAAGCAATTTTACAGTGCCTAACACAGTATTTAATTTGTTCATGCTAGTATTAATTGATATCAATTAATGTGATGTGTCGAAGTGATCCTGAGCCCATGTGATATCTATCAAATCAATAAGCAGATATTTATGTGCAGTCAGTGATTAAAAACATTAAGTTGGGGTTTTGTCATCTTCACAGTGAGCATTCTCTGAATTGGCAGAACATTTAAATACAATACACACCATATAGGGAAGAAATACATAATACATAATATTATTCATTCATTCATTCATTCATTATCTGTAACCGCTTATCCAGTTCAGGGTCGCGGTGAGTCCAGAGCCTACCTAGAATCATTGGGCAGGAATACACCCTAGAGGGGGCGCCTGTCCTTCACAGGGCAACACAGACACACACATTCACTCACACACTCACACTTACGGACACTTTTTGAGTCGCCAATCCACCTACCAATGTGTGTTTTTGGACTGTGGGAGGAAACCAGAGCACCTGGAGGAAACCCACGTGGACATGGGGAGAACACACAAAAACGGGCTGAGATCTCAGGGCACTCAGGAGGCACTGCATTAAAAACAGAAATGATTCTGTAGTGGAAATCACTGCATGGACTCAGAAACACTTCACAAAACTGCTGTCTGTGAATACAGTTTGTCTCTGCATCTACAAATAAGTTAAAACTCACAAATGTAAAGTAGAAACCTTATAAACAGGATTCATTCAGAAATGCCACCACCTTCTCTGGGCCTGAGCTGAGGTGAAGGGAAAATTATCCTGTGGTCACCTACTGTCAAATTTATTTGAAAAAAATGAACAACACTTCTTATTTTCAACATTTGAAATGTGGGCTTTACTCTTTTTGATCAAATATAAGGTTTAAATGATTTGCACAACATTGTATTTTGTTATTACTTATATTTTGCACTGCATCAGCACTGTTTTTTGGAAATAGGGTTTGTAAGTTTAATATGGAATTTCTGATCTTTCCAGGTCACTTGCTGTCGGTATATCAGCTCTTTCTCATGGTGAAGAAAAATCATTGGAGAATTGAAGGTAAATCCTCCAAAGTAACATCTTCATATAAAATTGTTTGAATACAGGTTTCAGTGGATTTTATCCTGCTTTCTGTTTGCACTTTTATTGTTACACTTACACTTATATAGCGCCTTTCTAGACACCCAAGGACGCTCAGAACACTCAATCCACACACACTGGTGAGAAGCGGCAGCCAAACGCACACAGCATACTCTCAACCAGGAACGACCATCCACCTGGAGGACTGCATTTCACCCAGGATAGAGCGCCAATCCATATCTGGGCACACACACATTCATTCACACACCAGGACAGTTATTAGAGAAGCCAAATCACCTACCCTCCATGTTTTTGCACTGTGGGAGGAAACTGGAGACCCCAGAGGAAACCCACGCAGACATGGGGAGAACATGGAAACTCCACCCAGATGGGACTTGAACCCAAGATCCCAGCGCTGAGAGGCGAACGTACTAACCACTAAGCCACCGTGCCGCACTTGAAGATCAGAAAATGTCCTGTTTTTGGAAATGCAGAATGAAAAGTAAAACTCACCTTTTAATCACAAGTAAAAAATATTTGGAAGCTTGAAAATATGCAGAACATTGCATCTCCTTCTATACATAACCAATGTGAGATAATCTCTCAGGAGTCAAACCATACCCAAATGGTTTCATTAAAATTCACAAGATTGCTGAGTGTTTCATTTGGTCTGAGTCTGGAAGAAATTGGCCCGTTTATGACTTTCTGTGCTAATGTGCCTAAAACAAAGTCATCAAGTAATAATGTTGTTGTGTCTCTCAACCAACAGACCGTTTGGACTGTAATTGATCTCAGATGTTTAAACCTGAAATGCCTGTTTTATACAAAGCATAAAGTGACAGGCCATATTTATTTTATTTCTTTTTTCATATGTTGTGCCAGCAAGTTATAAGGTCAAGATTGTTTGCAAAGCTGTGGCTGTGAGTTTTATGGAGTTCCTTTAGAGAACCTTGGAGAATGTATTTAATATAAGATTATTTAGTAAAAGTAGACCATGGAACACTGCATATTCAAAAGTCTACCAAGTTCAGCTGAAAGGTTTTTTGTTTGCATGTTTTTGTTTGTTTGTTTGTTTATTGTTCACTGATATTCAGTCATGGACACACAGCTAATGTTATCAAAATTGGGACAAGAAGCAACAAAATGAAGCATCTGCACCTAACTTTAAGGTCGCCATGCTCAATGATAAGCATTAGAGCGATATGTAGCACCCCTGAACTGAACTATGATACAGTGGAAGGGGTGGGCTATGGGAGCGGTGAAGCAACACACAATAATTTTGTGGCATTTGTGATCCAGAACTAATCATCCGACATCAGTACCTTATCTCACCCATGTTTTTGTTACTGAATACGATCGACTCATTCCGGACAGAGTCCAAAAACCTGGATAAAGGCCTTCCCAGATCAGAAGAAAATGTTATTGTAGCAAAGTGGATCAAACAATCTATCAGTAGCAATGAGCAGGTGTCCACAAGCCTTCTACTGTACAATGCATTTTTCCAGATTCCATGAACTAATATATTTTTTTCCAAATCTTCGCTGGTCATGTTTAATGGAGTAAGATAAACCAGAAAATCTCCTGAGCCATGAGCCACTCCAATGACTATCACATTGTTTGTACAGATGATGGTGATGTATATCCCTCTGGTAAAAAATTCATAATATTCTCTATCATTTTTGTTTTTTACTCATTTTGGACATACAGTCCAATTTTTTATTTTATACATTGCATGTATAAAATAAAAACATGAATTTATACAGAATCATATACAAATGACATTGAGTAGTACAATGTAATTAAAAGTACAAAGTCTGTATGATGCCTTTTTAGAAATTGAGATTTTTTTTTTTATTTAACAACCATTAAGTATAAGTAGTAGTATAAGTAGTATAATATAAGTAGTAACATACAAAAACAGTGAGTTTCATTTATATTCCAAATCATCAGGGATATATTGGCCATTTGTTATCACAAAGACATAAAAAACATTTAGGAAATAAATTGTAGAAGAAAAAAAGTACATTACAAAAGAATGTAAGGCATTGCTGGAGCTAATAGATAAAATAGTTCATTTAAATTTTGCTAGATTTTATCATCATTGAAATTTGCGACTTTAGGAAACCACAGCTATCCAGCTATCATTCTTCATTGAAATTGTGAAGAGAAGGGTGTATTCTGTTGTCTTTTGGGTTTCATTTTGTAGATTTTCATATTGTCACCAACAGTAAATAGGACTCTGCTTCATTGCATAGTGAAGTGATTTGCTCCAGAAGTGTTGAGGTACTTATTATGTTTTTAAGGCCCATTTAAATCTGACTATGAAGAACTGATGTGCATTCTAGTTTCCATGTTTTGTAGATGTGTATTGTTGTCACTGTAGACACTACTTTTAAAATTGGAAGCTTTGTTATATAAGTAAATAAATAAACACCAAACATTAAACAAATATTAAAACATCAGCTGTCATTCAAGAGGTTTTTCGATATTTCCTTGCTGGCGGGTGTTTGTTATGTAGCCCACTCATTCATGCACGGAAACTCAAAATGGCCGTTTACAGCTTGCAATGCAGTCACATTTCAGTGTGTTGTTACTGGCTCTCCGCTGTGGCAGCTCATGGACATAGTTTATAAACAGACCCAAAGGACAAGATGAATGAGATGTAATAAAGGCTTCTCTCAACAAATGTTAACCGCCATCATATGGCATTTCTTATAAATGATGGTTCTTTGACTGGTAATGTAAATTGTTCATGGGAGCAGCTTCAGAGAAATGACTTATCGTTGTAAACGTTGTACACCACATCACCCAGACACCACATGGACTGAAACACAAAAATATTCCTGCTCTACAGTTGAGACAACTGTAAATCATTAGGATAATTTCCTCTGTGAGTGTGTGTGTGTGTGTGTGTGTGTGAGTGTGTGTGTGATCTTATTTTACCACAAACTGAAAGTAACAAGAGATTGAAGGTTACAAATTTACATTGTCACTTCATCTCAGAGTTTTACCTTAAGATTCAATGAGGTGGAAATGTGAAGCCTATTTTGGACAATCTTCACATTGGTAAAAATCCTATTTATTTTAATGACAAATTTTTCCTAAACATAAAGTGCATATCTAAGTTCAAATTAGTTTTCTTTTGTGTAAATATAGAAGATCACAGATCTCTCCAATAAAGCCATTTAGTCGTTCCACTAGGGATGGGCAGTATCTACATTTTTCATACCGTAATACCATCTCAAAATAATATCTTGGTATACAGTATTACTGTGGGGAGGGGGTGCTCTGTCAGGCTGCGCTGAGCCTGTTTAGAAGCACAGCTGGCGCTAAAGGGCACTTGTGGTTTAGCACATCACAGCAGATTTTTCAGTTAATTGAGGCTCAAAACACATATAGAGGTTAAAGCCATATACGTGTGAGCACAAAGTCGAGTGAAGGTTTTTCTGAGAATTATGTCTATTTACATCTTAATTCCTTTCTTTTTTAACCCAAACTCAGCACTAAACTTACAACTGCGGTGGGCTACTGGGCTTGTGCTTTTCTCCACCAGTTTTCAGACCGTGATATCAGCAGTCATTGAGCTCCACAGCACCCCCTCCCTGTGACTCTGTTAAATGCACATGAACATTTTAGCCGACTTTTAAAGAGACAGAACCAAAATTTGACACACCATGCACATTTCATAAATAACGCCCTCATTTTAAGATACCGTCCACATTTTTAAATACCGTGGTATACGGTATTATCGTTATATCGGCCAACCCTATGTTCCACCCATTTAATAGATAACCCACACAGTCTCACAATGCAACAAGCTGGGAGAGAGAAAGTAGGTAATATTTTTCTCTGAGATATGTAAAACCATTCATTAATCCTTTTCAGGCGGCCACTAAGGTAATGCCGCGGAGAAGCTGAACACACTTGAAGGAGAACACCAACTGCAAAGATCTTTTAGATACCTACATTGGGCTAGAATCACACTGAGTGATGGGAGTAGGAAAGGGCTATCCTTTACACACAGACAGAGCAAGGCCAATAATACCGTCAAATATGTTCTCTTGGATGTTTGGCTTTGGATGAGTAACAGTCAAGTAGGGGAGGATTAATTTGCCAATGGAATTGATGTCAAAATATGCTACTAACACAATGGTTGAGCCTCAAACACACTGATCGAGCAGAATTAAGATCATGCATTCAAGTTAGAGTTTGTAGAAGATAAATCATTCCTTGTGCGAACACTTCTTACATACGTTTTTGGAAACCCAAAATAAATATTTAGTATTTCATATCTAGCTGATAATCTGCATTAAGCTGGGTTACAGTGAGTCACATAATCCCGTTTCATTTCACACTTTTCTATGGAAATTTTACAAGCAGTATATAAGAACTTGTAGTCTCACAGTCAAACACAAAGTGCAATGCTTTAAATCACAACCCAGTCTTAAAACAGAGGTGGGCTCATTGCTGTTGTTTCCTTACGCTGTCATCTGGTTTCCTGACAGTGGCATGGAGCCGAACTCAAGGCAGGGCAGAGCTATATAAGTGTGCACACACACATGCACACACACACTCTGCAACTCTGTACAGTCCACAGAGCCACAGAACACCGATAATAGCCTCTTCACCTCCGAGACCCTGACCTGGGTAAGACTGACAGCTTCACACGGTCACTGCTCTTTTTCATTTTGTGTTTTTATCATTTTTTTCCTTTAGAATCATTATCAACAATAATGCTTTATCTTGTCTCTTTATCCATCTGTGTGCACAGTGTGATCTTGCTCTCATTACTTTGAATCTTGCTAATGATGACTTTGTTAGAGAATGAAATTTAATATAACAAGATTTTTTTGACCATTTATATAGGCCAATTTATCATATGTACAGCTTTTCAACAATGGGGAACAATTAGGTGTTAAGCTTAAAATAAGAAAAGTGCTTTTATTTTGTAATGTATAAAAATAGTTTTTTTAATTCATTTATTTATTTACAGCAGAGTTTGGAATGAAATGGAGTGCATTTTTAATATATTTTACATACTACCACAGTGGGCACAAAACATTGTATCTCCATTTTTTTAAATTACCATCTAAATCTCCAGAGTTGTAAGTTTACATGCAAAGGAAAATATTTTTAACTTTTTTAAAGTTAAATTTTATGCCATTTCTGGCATTATGAAATTCTGTGTGTGTGGTGGTGGTGGGGGGCTTGCTTTGTTCTGACAGTGATGACATGTTTTATCATTTCTGCATGGAACTTGATAAGTTAGTTATTTGAAATTTAATTTACTTGCTTAAATGATACATGATTAAGATATTATGTGCAAATGAAATGTGGAACTCTGTGGGTGTGTGTACCATCTGGAACATATGGAATATATGTAGGGAGCACTGTGTTTTCTTGATGAACACAGAAACATTTTTACATTCCCTTGACACTTCCTGATGGTTCTTACAGATGTGTTATCTGAGTGCTAAAGTCTGCTTCCATAGTTGATTTTGCCCTGCCTGAACTCTTTTAAAAGAACATGTTTCCAGCATCAAGATTTTAAACCCTCTTACCAACCAGTTTTGAAAGCGCACTGCTAACATCTGAGATAATCAGTACCGTGCAAACGGCCATTAAGTACAATTTGTTCTATTTAATGTCAGGAAAAAATACAATTTAACAGACAGCTACACAGATATCAAAATATTATACTGCAATGTTTTATATTTGTTGTGTCAGTTCAAACATTACAGGTTAAATGATCAATGTTACAATTAATCATTAAGTAATAATAAGAACAAGCAGCAATAGCATTCTTTTATGATTTCATAAAATCCTGAAATAATGTTAGTTATCATTATGTAATTATTAATTGTGACTTTAGTAATACTTATTACTGCCTTATTATTTAATAATGACTTAAGTACAGTTTATTAATGTACCCTTATTGTAAAATTAAACTGGAAATTAAAAACATGAAGTGTGGCCTTTGGCACAATACATTATACTCTTACAAATGGAAGAATTAACAAGATTTTTCAATAGCAATATTACTAGGATCATGCTCTGAATAATAATTTTCAGCTGTATATATACACAATTGGTGGTTTAAAAGTTTAATTAAAGCAACCATTTTTGGAGGAAAATTAACTAAGACAGAATCACATTGCATTCTGAGCTGTTGACAAATGCCTTTGGCTTCTCTCTGACCTGCAGGAGTTCAGTGGCTGGACTATAATTAACGTGAACAGAGCAAAAGGTCATTACCGGAGACCAAAGATCACAAGTACAAAGCCAGAATGGGCAGCCCATTAAGAGGGGCATTTCTCCTTCTCTGTGGAATTACTGGCATCTTCACTCAAGGTACGTTTCACTTGCCCTTTTTTCCACACAGTTGAAGACAAACACCTTCAGTTATCTCTCTCAAAATACAGCACACAAAATTCAGTCTCTGTCTTAAAGTGAGACAAGTCTATGATCATACATGGAAATTCTGGCCCAGTCTCTGGCTTAGGGTAGTACATATCTGACCTCTCTGTAAATTTAAGTCCTTAATCATCATGTTTAATGAGAGATCAATGCAATTTGATATCATTAGATAATTTTCTATTGATAAAAGCGAAATGAGAATTTTGGATTTCTGCTAATATGCAGTTTATTCATTTACATTCTGTAAATGCTTTCATCTGGTTCTGGGTCATGGTGGGTCCAAGGCCTACCCTGAATCACTGGGTGCAAAGCAGGGACAAACCCTGGACATGGCACCAGTCCATCACAGGCCAATTTATAGTGTTGCTCAAAAAAGAGTGCATAACACACAGTGGACTCAAGATAGCTGTGGTGAACAATTGCTACCCATAATGCACCACTTAGCTTGTATTTCAACTTCTGTATGTCACTGGACTAAGTGGCCAAATGTTTCTGTGGTAATGAGAAAAACTGAGTAAATTTGTGTCTGAAACTGTTTACTACTTTCATGAATCTGGTTCCTATAAAAGGGACCAATTCAGACATGTCTTTTTATTGTTTACATTTTCAATAGAGAGAGACTTTTATTTTGGCTAAGCAGAGATTATCTCTTTCAATAAAATAGCTAAATTTTAATCTTAAATTTTAATTAACATTGAATAATAAACATGTATCATCCTGGACACAGTAGCAAAGTGATCTGGGTGGAAGCCCATGCTGTGTTGTAGCATTAACAAAGATTATAGCAAACGCTCTTTTTTTCTTTCCACAAGACATTTTACTGTAAGCGGAGCCCCTAATAGGACATTAACAGCTGCCTTGTGGTCATATGAACCCATGAAATTCCACTCATCCCAGTTAAGTAGAGTCATTGGTAGATGAATAGCTTCATTGTTGTATTTCCCCCACTTATATCCAGAGGTCGACTGGAAGTTATGCATGTAAGCTAGAGGCTGCAGAGCCACCTGTCAGCAATTGGCCACACTTGAGTGTTTGTGCCAGGTTAGAGATGTTATAACACAGCCAATTCACAATTCACAATTTGAAAAATGAATTAGCAAATATGTTCCACTGAACATGGAAAAAGCACAATTGCTAATCTCTTAATTTTCATGTGGAAAACAACTGCCAAAAAAGGTATTTGCATTTCATTTAGTTGTTTTCATCTCAATTCCAATTTTGCCTGGAATTGCCTCCCATGGTATGAGCAGAAACTACTTGGGTGAATTACCAAGAAGGCCGCAGATTTGACAGACTTTCTTAAGCAGAATTTGGCCAGATGTATACTACTAGCATACTTTAGAGTGTAAATTAGGAGAGTGAGCTTTAGCTGCTTTAGAAGCAATTAGACAAGCATTTTGTGATCTAACATTAGATCATGTTGTGATCTAATGCAACAAAATGAAAAATGAAAAGCTATCAAGCTCGATAATGAGAACCCAGAGCGCAGGTTAATGGCTAACAGATGGGCAGAAAATGTTGTTTTCTAATGGCAATATTTATATTGATTTTTCAGTAAAGTACAGTTGGGGCATCACATTTTTCACACTAGAGTACAAGTTCATTTCTATATAAGTGCAATTGCTTTATAATATACAGATAAAGAGAACAATGTTTATCATTGGCTAAAATTGCTCATTGGGTGCCAAATTGCATGTAAATAGACCAGTTGTGCCTTGCAAAATTGAGGTAAAGTCATTTTGAATAATGATCATTCTACAGTCTTCAACAAACAATAGTTGAAGTGATTTATTTAGCACACATTATAAAAACATTATGGCATGAAAATATACAAACGAAGGTCAATTTCTTGACTGTTTCTCTTAAAAAGCTTCATTTTTTATAGGACCACAGAGAGCAGAGAGTGGAAGTTTTGGGAGCCAGAATCCAGCTGACTTGTATGATGAAGGTGAACATAATCAAAACAGCATAAGCTCATTTTCATTAATGCTTATTCACATAGACGGCTGCCTGTCATGTTCTTGAATGTTTCATGTCTGCTGTATTCTGATTATCACAAGTGCACACCTGACCTATAGGAACATGTTGGACATTGCATATTTATTTCTATTAAGATGGAGTTGGCCTACTTTTGTGACTATAGCAGTCTCCAGTATTCTGGTGATGCTCTCCACAATATTTTGGTATGTGTTTGTGGCCATTTCTGCCCATTCCCTTTATTCCAAATGTGTTCAGTAGGGATGATCTGTGTGGTCTTTACCTTCCCTTATCTACAGGACATAGCCATAATAGAACAGGAAATGTCATTCCCCAAACCACTGCCACAAAATGGAAGCATAAAAAACAGGCTCAGAACATCATCTCTTCTCCACCAAATTTTACTCTTGGAATTATGAAATCTGGCACGAGCTGTTGTTTCTCCTAGATGCTTTAATTTCACAACTATAGCACCTAGAGGTTACATGGGCAGATCTAGTGGGGCAGTCATTTCATTTAACTTGTGGCAAAGGTACAATAACATACAAAGTCACTGACCATTACGACTTGTTCTACTATTAATGTTAAACTTGGGTAAATTGGTTCAAAGTGGCATGTGTTGTATGTTGAAATGACACAAAAACGTGGTCTGAAAGTTAACAGGAAAAACAGATGATATGTTTATGAAATGACAGATATTGAAATATATATATAAAAAGAACAAAAACTGTCTTGGATGAGAAGCACTGAATGGCACCCCCTTATGAATCTGTTTCTAAACATCAGTATGTAAGAAGTATAACCTCTTGTGATGAACTAAATGTGAGTGAGGGCGTCTGCATGTGAGTGGGTTACACACCAACTCATGAGGTGTGTAGCATCTAAAAATCAAATTTCAATGCTTGTCTAAGCATATTCCTCTTCCTCTTTCCAGATAATTACAAGTGGACCACTTGGTTTAATGTTGATCACCCTGGAGGGAAGGGGGACTTTGAACAGCTGGATGCCATTCGTTTCTATTATAGAGCACGTGTGTGCGACTCTCCACAGGCTCTGGACGCTCGCACTACAGACTGGATCCCAGCACGCTCAACTGGGGAGCGTGTGCATGCTGATCCTGTGTTGGGATTCTGGTGCATCAATGCAGAGCAGCCTGCAGGAAAAAACTGCTCCAATTATGCTGTTCGCTTCCTCTGCCCAAGAGGTTAGTATAGCACATGCTGCCTTATGCATAAGGATGTTGGGTAAAATGATGCACAACAATATCGAAATTATATCAGCATCTGCAAAAAAAAAAAAACAAAAAAAAAAACAGTTTGAATATATATTGAATAATGTGTGGTCTTGATGTACTCATTATATCCTGGAAGAGCAGAATATATCATGATGGTAGGCTACAACACTAAACTGTTTGTCCAGTTTGCAAACTACATTACAGGCATGATATAACTCAATGGCAATGCAAATCTAAATATCTACCTCAGGTCTCGTGTTGGTCAGATGGTAATAAACAAATCGCTCCAAACATGTTTCTCAAAACATTTAGGAAGATACCACTTTTGAGTGGCACTTGCCCAAGGCCACACTAAGGGCACACAGAAAGTGCTTTTAGTGTCACTTTAAACTCCAAACTATAAATTGGACACCCTGAAAATCTTTAAGGCATTGTCAACATTTCTGAACATCCGTTTGTGTTGGTTTTCGCTCAGAAACTTTATGTTTGGGTAAGAAACTGACTGTACCTTATTTGTGGTTGTTCACCTCGTCTAAAGTTTTTTATTTGGTAACCCAAGTTGTATTATAGCCATCTGTGTTTACTTTCATGCGATTAGCAGTCTCCTGAATTTGGAGTCTGTTCCCCCTTAGTAATACATGAAGCAAAAATAAGTCAATATTATGCACCTATGGAGCAGATATAGAGCAAAATCCTCATTTCTTTTCATGCTTGTTGAATGTTCAAGCACCAGATGCGGTTTCTCTGTCTTGGCTCAGCCAGAAACGCAGCAAGGGGAAGCCTGAGTCATTTCGGATCCTTGCTATTTTTCCCCATTTACCAAGCTAATGTTTTGTACAAACACAAGAACTTTTCTCAGCTTGCAAACAAGCCTGACAGCCAGCAAAATGTGTTCTGGATGAAAATCTTGAACATCACTTTTAAATCAAGTTTCTACTTGTGGATTTTTAAACGGGTAGTTATGACATGAGCAATCAAATCTGTTGTATCAATATTTCAATGAACTGTGAATGGATTTGAAGAACCTAACCTACAGCCATGTGATCCTTACAGGCACATCAAATAAGGTATTGCAAGGCTGCAAATGCTCCAAATAGGCCATGACTAGAAATGAACATTTCCTCTTGAAGGCCTTGCTAATCTGAATCAGCTGTTTGAATATGGCAGAAATTTGCTGAGCTTTGGCCTGAGAAGGAACCAGTTTCACACCTCTTAGCTAAAGAACATTTTTGATTCCAGTTTCAGCAGCACTAGGAAATATATAAGGCTTATTTCCAGATACAGATCTCTTTAAATGAGGAATTGAGAATGCCTGAAACAGAATCTAATTAGTAATCTCTTGGTCTTCAGATGATCAGCCAGAAATTCATGGAGTTTGGGGTCAGTGGTCGGACTGGAGCCCCTGCTCGGCACCTTGTGGTCAGGTAGCAGTTCAGGTGCGCACCAGAACCTGCAAAACCACATCCAGGCCATGTACTGGTCCAGCCATAGAGGGCAGGAATTGCAAAGGACCCACATGTCCAGGTAATGATCCAGTTCAAATGCAATTGGGAAAGCTTCTCGTAGAGGTATGATGTGCTTTCACTGGCGTTGCATTGTTCTGAGCATTCTTTCTGTTGTTTCTGTAGGTTGTGATCTGAAGTGTGTAATGGGCAAGGTGAATGCAGAATGCAATGCCTGCCTGTGTCAGGACCACACCGTTCTCGGGTCAGTTCGCAGTGCTGGGAGTCTCCCAGCTCCTGGGGCAGCTATTTTCCTCTCTGACAAAAGCCCCAAACTTCTCACACTAACCGATCACAATGGACACTTCCGTGTGCCAGGCATCTGTCCAGATGGCAATACCACACTGCTGATAAAGATGCAAAACCACAGTCCTCTGAAGGTCACTGTGCCGCTGAGTTCTGAACAAACAACTGTACTTCACCTGAAGCTGGAGAGAGCAAGTATGAGCCTATATACACACACAAGTATAGATCAGTAATTGTTGTATGATTAAAATAATTGAACCATTGTAAATGGTCCAGAAACTCATGAATCACAGTTCAAATATTTTATGGTGTTTCCACAATAATATAAAATTTCACCATGTTTAAGTGATGCAGAAAATAATCTTACCACTGATTTCTCCCAGAAAAACTCTATTTGCAAAAGAATCCAGAGTCCAAAGCAAGGAGAGAGGGTCAAACAGCTGCCTTTTGCTGCAAGATTTCTGGGTCACCTGAACCTGAAGAGTATCAGTGGTAAGATAAGTGATAAACGTGGTAAGCCATAAGTGTCTGAGTAAATCAGATACCACATTCAAGCATCACAATATCTTTCGGTGTCACGTCTTTTCATAATTTTCATACAGAGCAATACATACACACAGTTTCTTTATCCATCTATCCAGGTGTAATAAATGTATCTTAGACATTATAGAACATTATAATATCAGCTTGACACCTTATGCACCACTATCAGCCAACATATTATTTCTGTGCAAATTATATATTGATAATTAAATTATTAATTATTTCCTCAGGTTTCACAATGGAAGCCTGCTTGAGAAGAGTAGATATCAGTACTATGATACTCTGGTTTTGAGGAATCTGCGGATAGATCAGGCTGGAGAGTATTACTGCAGAGCAAGTAACGAGAATGGAGCAATTAAATCAAAGCCTGCTACTCTCACCGTTATAGGTGAGTACAAAAATAAATTCTAATTTACCATTTTTATGCTGTATATATTTGCAGTGCATCTTATGACTCTTTTCATCTTTATTTACCTCTTTCCATTTAAGGTCAAGATGAACCATCCTGCAACCCAAAACCTGAACCCCACTTGATCCGTCTTCCTCATGATTGCTTCCAGAACAAGACAAACTCACTGTATTATGATGTAGGAAAATGTCCAGTAGGGACATGCACTGGCCAGCTGGACAATGGTATTCGATGCAAAGATTCCATATCCTTCTGCTGTGGAGTGTCCAAAATGGAGGAGAGACAGATATCATGTCAAGGCTATCAGTTACCCACAATGGTGGTTACCCAGTGTGGCTGCAAAAAATGCGTTGATACAAAAGTTATAGTTCGAGGACGCGCCATTGCTGCAGATACTGGAGAACCAATGCGATTTGGACACATCTACATGGACGGTACCAGGATTAGTCGAACAGGATACAAGGGCACATTCTCCATCCAGGTACCCACAGGCACTGAAAGGCTAGTTCTCACATTTGTGGACAATATGGATAAGTTTGTGAATACCACCAAAGTACTTCTGTTCAATACCAAAGGTGGGGCTGTGTACCATGAAATAAAATTGCTAAGGAAGAAGCCTCCAGTCACCATTCGCTCAACAGACACCAACAAACTGGAACTTGGAGAGGTAGAGGGAGAGGAGCCTATGGCTGAGATTGAAATTCCACCCAACGTTTTCTACAAAGAGAATGGCGAGGTGTTTGTAGGTGATGTGCAGGCCAGCATTACCTTCTTAGACCCGAGAGATGTGTCCACAGCAGCTGCTGCTCAGAGTGACCTCAACTTTATTGGAGCAGAAGGTGACACACTTCCCTTGAGAACGTATGGCATGTTCTCTGTTGACTTCCGGGACAAGGAGAGCAGGGAATCACTAAATGCAGGGGAAGTTAAAGTACGTCTCGATTCATCCCAAGTGAAGATGTCTGAACACTTGAAGACAATGAAGCTATGGTCCCTCAATCCTGAGACTGGTCTTTGGGAAGAAGAGGGCCAGTTCCAGCTAGAGAAGAAGCAACGAGGAAAACGAGAGGAGAGGACCTTCCTCGTTGGGAATATGGAAATCAGGGAAAGACGACTGTTTAACTTGGACGTACCTGAAAACAGGAGATGTTACGTTAAGGCACGTGCTTTCCGCAGTGAACGCTTCATGTCAAGTGAGCAAGTTGAGGGTGTTGTGATGACCCTGATCAATATGGAGCCAGTGGCTGGTTTCTCAACCAATCCTCGTGCTTGGGGAAGGTTTGACAGTGTAATAACTGGCCCCAATGGAGCTTGTCTTCCTGCCTTCTGTGATGAACAGAAAGCGGATGCATATTCCGCTTATGTCATGGCCAATCTTGGTGGTGAAGAACTGGAAGCAGTTGCATCGGCTCCAAAATTAAATCCCAACAGCATTGGTGTTCCACAACCCTATCTGAATAAACTAAATTATAGGAGGACAGACCACGAGGACCTCAGGATCAAGAAGACAGCATTCAGCATCAATGTAGCCAAGCCCAGTCCGAACACAGCTGAGGAAGCAAACGGCCCTATTTATCCGTTCGACAAACTGAAGGAATGTGAGGAGGCTCCATTTAGTGCCCCTCACTTCCGCTTCTCAAGAGTTGAAGGAGATCGCTATGACTATAACACCGTCCCCTTCAATGAGGATGATCCCATGAGCTGGACAGAAGATTTCCTGAGCTGGTGGCCTAAACCAATGGAATACAGAGCTTGCTACATCAAAGTGAAAATCAACAGCCCACATGAAATTAACGTACGATCTCGAAATATGGGAGGCACCCATCCAAGGACTGTCGGTAAGTTGTATGGCATTCGTGACATCCGCAGCATCCGAGACATGGACCTGTCCACTGTTTCGGCTGTGTGTTTAGAGTTCAAATGCAGCGGCATGCTCTATGACCAGGACAGAGTTGATCGCACCCTTGTGAAGGTGATCCCTCAGGGCAGCTGCAAGCGAGACAATGTAAACAGCATGCTTCAAGAATACTTGGTAAACCATCTACCACTGGCTGTTAACAACGACACCAATGAATTCACCATGCTGGCACCACTGGACCCACTTGGCCATAACTACGGCATCTACACAGTGACTGACCAAGATCCTCGCACAGCTAAGGAGATCGCACTTGGACGTTGCTTTGATGGGACATCAGATGGCACCTCAAGAGTTATGAAGGGCAATGAAGGTGTGGCTCTAACCTTCACCTGTGGTGACAAAGAAGTCACCCGCCAGAGTGTGTTCCAACAGCTCCAGAATTCACCTGGCAGAGCCGTAGCAGGGAGCACTCGTCCAGGACGTGGCAACAGAAGACAGAGAGGGGACTCCTCAGGAGCACCGCGAAGCAGTCGGAGGAGAAGCACTCGCAATCACAACAAACGATCCCAAACAATCGGCTGAAGGTCGATCAAACAACATACAACGCTGAGGTGACCCAGCCACAATTACTTCAGAAGAGCAGTGTAAATTGGATTGGAGCATATTCTACTCCTCTCAGTGAAGTCAAAGTTAAACTGTACTCAGTACTTCAGTGGTGCACCTCTCAAGAACACCAATATCACTTTTGAGTCAAGAAGAAAGCAAGAAGTTTCAGTTTAAATACAATATGTTCAGGAACATTGTTAACGTTTTGTAATTTTTTGAGAAGACATTTTCTAGAAAAAGCAAATTTACTGCTTTTTTTTAATCATATATTCTATTCACCTGTACTGTGATTATATTATACTACTTGAATTTGTAAATAACAGGATATTTATTTCACAGCTAACACAAGATTAGCTGTCACCTAAGATTTACATCACCCAGAATGCAAATTATACCAATGTTGTGTATTTGATTCATTTTCTTGAAATATAACAGTTGTCAAAATCATTGTAAAAAAATTATATAATCAAGTAGTTCCTTTCGACCAATGATTTTATTAAATTAGATATTTAAAAAAAACAAAAAAACACTGCTGGAGTCTTGTCATTTCTCTATCATTGACCAGTTTTTTTATATATATTTTGTAAAGCAAATCTTTTCAAACTGTTAGAAAAAAAGGAAAAACCTCATGTCAAATGTTTTTTGACGATAAGCAGATATTTCATCTGTTCAGCCAGAGAGCTTGCTCCTTCTCTTACTTGATACAAGCTTGCAGAAGCTATAATAAAAGACTGAGCCCCACATTCCTGCATTAGTAGTAATTTAAAATCTACCAGCATGAGAGCAAAGTAAACTTTTAAATGAGCCAAAAGAAAAAAAAAACTGCTCACGGTAAAACATTCTCCAATGATTCATCCAAAAACCTATTGACATTAGAACTGAAAATCCTAGATATTCAAAATGCATTTTCTTATTTTCCATCCCTTTTTTATTCAGTGTACCACCACTGCATCTTGTGTAGTGTCTACTGTAAAAGCACTAATTTCAATAGAAAGAAAACTGAATTATGTGCATCTGTTGTTGCTGACGAGTGGCAAGTATAGATACCTTACACTATTCTGTAGATACACCCACAAGAAAAGGAATATATCCAAACTGTCAACACATTCTGTATACCATTTTTGCATAGAATTGCACATTTGATTCTATGTAAATAAAATTGCTCAGAAGTTAACACCATAATCCATTTCAGTTCAACCTCAAACAGAGGTTTTTACATTGTGTTCTAAAACACACTGCAATTCTACCTAGGCCAATCAGAGAAGACACTTGTGCAAAGATGTCTCATGTTCTAAAGTCTTTGTTGGAGGCAGAGTTGTAAAATGCAAGGCAATTTGATATTTTTTTCCTTGTCACCAAAGGGCAATGTTGGTGATAGCAGCTTCACTAAGAATTGTTTTGACACTGAAGCAAAAAAAGTAGAGGGTTGACACAGTGTTCAGTTTACTCCAGGATGGCACTGATAAATATGAGGGGGGGTGCTGTGTGTGTGTCTGAGGGGCGAACTGGATACAGAGGCCAACAGGAAGTTTAGGAAAGGAGAGGGGGTGGAGTTTAGCCTTCGTCACATGAAGTCATCATATTCATTGTAGCCGCCATCAAACTCTCCATAAGCGTCAAAGTCATCTTTCTGTTTGGCTTTCAGACCTCCTCCAGCAAGAACAGTTTTCTTTTTCTTCTTGATTCCTTTGGCTTTTTCCTGTGGAAAAACATTACATGACACATTTAAAGAAGGAACTGTCCATTATCGCTACAATAAAAAGTGAGATTTAAAATACCAATTCTCAACCCCCAGCCTGTTGGCAACCTATTTATATATTACATACATTCTGATATATTTCCATCAGAGTCAGCAATACATTTTTAACTGGGAACGGACCAAATAGGTTGGCCTTCACTCCCCAAACACATCAGTGAGCCATCTACTTTTACCAGATAATAGTTGTCATTTTGGTAGACACCTACCACTGTCTTCTAGCCATAAACAATGGACCCTTGATTGCCCCCCCCACACACCTTTTTTAAGGGCTTACCCATTTCTGCTCTTTCTAACATCAGCTTCAAGCACTGTTCACTTGTGGCCCAATATATCCCTCCTCTCTGCAGGTGCCATAATTACTTTGACCACACCAGTATTAAGTTTTAATATTTTGGCTGATTAGTGAATGTAATTGTTTTTTTAATCCATCAAAATGGAGCACACCTGACTCTACATGTTCAGTCAGCCAGCCTCAGTCCCTGCTTTTATGGAATGACAAGTTGTGGCCTCACTGACCCTTTGCAGAAAAGACTGGGCACTGACGGATAAAAGTAAACAAAAGACAAACGGCTCCCCCTACTGCAGAGATGTACCATTACACGTTTGCCTTTTGCATAATGTCTACTAAAATCTTAGAAATATATTATCGTATTATTAAATCGTATTAACAATTGTTTTAATAGTAATACTCACCTTTTCCTGCTTTTGTTTCTCACTCAGAAGGGCTGAGAGTGAATTGCTGATTTTCTTTAAGTCGTCTACTTCCACTGTGAAAAACGCAGCATTGATTGTCAATTAACACAATGAATAAATTCCCAAATAATTAATAGTGGTATTTATATATGAAAAAGTTGAAAGATATTTCTAATTTGCAAAATCTGTACACTACACGATTAGTCACTGTTCCCCTACACTTTGATTACATTTGGTAAAAATAAATAAATACCATCTATCTATCTATCTATCTATCTATCTATCTATATATTCCACCATATTGTTCATTAGAATTCATCCATTTAGAAATCTGCAGTAAATACTCTACAATTGTCATTGCTCAACGGTGTCCTCTACTGGATAAAAACATGCCCATTATCCAAATTCCATGATCCACAATCAACTTGGCATAAATATAATAAACAGGTATTTGATCAGGTAGTAAAGTCAAAATGACTGAAATGTAGACATTCAGCTTTATTTCAACGGGTTCCGAGCCTATGAAAATTAAAAGAGCACAAACTGCTGTAATTCCAAAATAGTAAATTCAATACTACACTTCAATTTAATCTTGCCTTCTTTGTTTCCCATTATGAAAAATTAGTCACTGCCAAAACACTTATGGACCCAAATGTATTTCCTATTAAACAACAGGGAAAAGAACTCCACTCACATGTAATGCAGAGCTCCCGAAACAGTGATTCCAAAAAGCTGGAATAATGCACAGACTTTTCAAACTGTGATATTTTGTCTTTCAGTGCCTTCTCAAAAGCTATGAAGTCATCTTTTGTTGATGGACACATGGCTTCAATTCCAGAGGCACTATTTGTAGTAACAGTAGCGTCAACACCTGCAATTACAGGATCAATGAGACTCTCAAGCAATTTCATCTCTAATCAACAGCATAGCATCCATTCAACAGGAGGGAAACATTTAAAAGCAGAAGTTATTTAAAGAACTGGGAAAACAAACGAAAGCATTGAAAAATATAATCCACAGTTAGGGTTTTTTCCATTCAACAAGAATAATTAGCTGCAATGATTCACAGAATTGAAACAAAAATAGTAAATTCTCAATTTTACAAGATCAAAAACAAAGGAGTCAAAAAATATTTTAATGGAGCAGCTCTAATTTGTTACTCCATAAAATACATAGTTCTTTAATAAAAAGAAAAAGTAAGATGTGAGAATATAAAGAAATGTTTATATACTGTATTTTTTTTAATAGAGTTACAAGTCAAAGACAGGCCATCCTTATACAGAGTGTATATATTTACTCTTGCATGATCATGCATGGATAAGCACGTACCAAAAGCTTCACATGCAAGCGCCATGTCTGATTCCTCCTGTAGCTTCTGCAAACGCAGTTTCTCTGCTGCCTCCTCCTCAGGGGTGAGATTCACAGCCTGGGACTCTTGTAACTATTTGAACATTAGAAATGTCAAAGATTTACATAACAATGAAAGCATTAGAAAACATTTATATTCTTAAGCAAAACATGATAAATGCACCCGATGAAAGCTTACAGTTGGGGCATATTATATATACACATACATACATAAATAAATACACACACACATCAGTAGATCAGATATCCATTTCATAGACAACATACCTGATTTCACAAATGATATCTGAACACACCCCACTCCTCACATTTATCTCTTTTAAAGTTGGAGTATGGAGATGTTTAACTTTAAGCTGCGATTTTCTCAATTTATGCTTGTGTCTGAGCTTTGTTGTGTTTGATCTGAACTCTCTCCATGAAACTTATAGGCACCAAAATGTAGGGTTTCTATTACAAATATCAAAAAACTACTCTGAATGTTATAATTCAATAAAAAGAACATTTTCTTTTAAGCAGATTGTCATGGAGACCAGTCTACACAGATTTATCTCCCTTCCAAAAAACAAAAAAACAAGCAAATACTAGCATTGTAACCACGATTAATCCCAGAATGTTATGATTACAATTTTTTTCTGACACCACTACACACATTGTTTTATCTGGAAAGCAAGACCTCCATCTGTTGATTTGACACTCACCCTTTTCTTAAGTTCTTCTTGTTTCCTTGCTTTCTCATTTTCTTTCTCTTTGAGTTTAGCACTGAGCTTTTTCTTCTCTGGAGCTTTCACCTCTGTGAGAGGATAAACATTTATGTTGGAGGAAAGAGGGCTTTTTTTGTAAGCTGTCAACTTGCATGGCCAAATTCACAAATCAGAAATCAAAAACATCCTGATTCTGTTTTTTTTTTTTTTTTAACAACAGTATAACATACTGGAACATGCTCAAACTGTGGGCAGCACTCCTACTGGTTAGTCATCAGAAAAATACATTGCACCAGGATTAATCTACCACATAGTTATTATTATTATATATTTTAATCCACCACCGTACATTTTACAAAAACAGTTTATTTTAACAATTACTTGAGATTTTTGCATATTATCTCAATAATTCAATAAATGATAGCACCTGTTTTTTGTTCCTCCTCCACCACTTTCTGTTCTTCCTCTTCATCGTCATCCCAGTTGTCCTGTATGAGAAAATAGAATTCAGGGCATATCAACAATAAATCACTAAAAGTAAAATATAAATAAGACCACTTGCAAATAATGCAATTATTCAGTAAAGAAAGCTCATGTATCCTTGTTCAGATGTAAACAAGGTAAGGGGAAATACTATTTTTATTCACTGATCACGGTGCTGAAGTATAAAAAGCCAAAACCCGCCTAAAAAAAATCTTTTTTAAATCTTTTTTGTAGCCATAAAGAATTTATTTTGAGGAATCTGTTTTTGAACCATTTCTACTGGTAGGTTTCTCGAGTTTTCAACAGCAGTAGCGTTACTTTGTGGTTTTAATTAACATAAATCTTGGTATTAATCATTGGTTAAAACTACTGACATGAACACTGACATGTTTAAAAGTTTACATTGATTGACTGTCTCTGAAAAATTACTGAAGGGAAATTACAAGGAAATAAACTGCCATGAAGTCTTTATCTACACCTCAGTATCATTGACGCTGGAGGTAGGAAAGATAAAGTAATATTAAAATATGTAATAAATTAAACACACAATTTTTTTCCTGATGTTAAAACAATATATGCCACAACATAAAAAAGGCATTCTCTCATTCCCACAGCAATGAAAAACCATTGAGATGCTGGCTTTATACTGGGGGTTTATATCTTTTAAGTGGTGTAATGGTGTTCCCATATATTCGAGTTCAGTGGTGTCAACATGTTAGCTTTTTAAAAACCTAGTGATAGACAACAGCCAGTCAGCCAGCCCGTTCTAGAAATGATTTTTTAAAAACATAGAAATACTATTCATTCATAACACAGAAAAGAGTCAAGCCACATGGGGGGAAGTGAAACTGTCACTGGAGAGAGTTCTAGATAAATCTGAAGTATCAGAGAGCGGCAAAATTTGCAAGACGCAGCATGACTCAGTTCAGTCATAGGATACTGACAGTCAAGATAACACTAACAGTTGCTCTTACACATGGAGCCTGAGAGACCGATACATGGTTATTTATTAGGTTTAAATACACCGAGCTTGACTGTGCTATACAGCTGAGAGACAATGAGACAAAGCACATGTTTAAAGCTGTGAATGAAATGCTCCATCTGCCTCACTGAGGCCTGTTAGAAAACGGTCAGCATTTACCAGCCAAGCTGTGACAAATAACGTTAGCAGCGAGTGTTCAAGCGATAGTGTAAATTAAAAAAAACCAACGAAACACTTCAAACGCAAGGCATTCACGTACTTGGTATCGTCGGTAATGTAAAATATGTTAAAACTTTAAATTGCTTTAAGTACATAAAAAGTGACTAGAATCACCTTACACTAATTTATCCGCGATAGAACCTTAGCTACTAGCCTTGAGTTTCTGTAGCCAAGTTAAATATTCAGTGTTTTATAGCCGATAAAAATGAAAATACTAGCTCAAAATTGCTAAATATCTCTCATATGGCATATTTCCTGAGTTTTTATTACCAGTACTATGTGAGAGAAAAGCGGTGTCCCTAGAAAGCTGACACAGCTTTTAAATTTAAACCACGTTAAGCTTTATCCTTTCGACGGACTTAAATAGAGACGGAAGAATTTAGCTATCGTACTGGTTTTAAAATTATTTTGACGTTACAGGCTATCGTTTATTGACAATAGATTGTACTTATATCAACTTAATACACAAGAGGCATTTTGTATTTACATGTCACTTTCTGTAACGTTACATTTCAGATACTATCGCTTTGCATGAACCTATTTAACGTTTGAAAATATACTGTATCAGCCACCAGAAGAGACACTGCTGGTAGCTGTAACTCAGTTAGCCGCTCTGCTAACACGCTTCGTGGCCTGTCACTAGCTCAGCTTCGTGTGCGGGTAAAACATGTCAAATATAAATCTAATGAGACTTGTTAGGATTGACTGTCGAAGTATGAATATTATTTAAAGGATATTACATTTTGTTTCTGCGTGACAACCACCATACACACTGTAAAGCTCGGGAACTAACGAGCAACTCTCACTGACCAACTTTATACAGGCTATTTCTCAAAGCCGCACTACACCGTTAAATACTACACCGCTGTCGGTAGCGCATTTATTAGCAACGTGTGAATAATGCAGTATCATGTGGTTTGAGACACAGCCACTGGCGCCGGCTGTGTAACGTTAATGTGCCGGTCCGAACTAACGTTACAGCACCGTCTTTTAGCTCCCCTAGCTAACGGTAACTTCAAGCAGAAACTTAAGCAGAGCACGGATTAAGCTAACATTAGCGAGTGAGATACATCAGCTCTACAATTGTAGGTTCTCTAAAGACTAAAAGTAATCCACTGGGGTTGAAGTTAGCTACGATTGTATTTCTCCGTTCCACCTTAAATTAAACTGCATTCACACGCTTGCCTCACATGCGGAGGCCGGTTTAACTTTCCGTCAGTTGCCGTAGGTTAGTTCAAGACAAGTCCAACTAACTTGTCTTTACCTTCACGTCGTCTTCCTCGTCCTCGCCCTCCCATCGGTCCTTAAGACCCACAGTATTCTTCACCGGCTCGCTCGGCTCGAAGTTGTCCGCGTCTATCGTTAAAACAACAGATACGCCAGGTATGTAATGAAGAACAGCATAAGACGTATCTATTAAAAAGAAGTGAACGTGTAGTTCTTACCCCATGAGTCTGAGTCCGCCATCTTGCTGGTGTGCGGGAGTAGCACAGCGCGGTTTTAGTGAGGGCTCATACAAAACATGTGCGCTTCACTCGGGCAGCCTGCTCTCAGTGAACTGAAACCGAGCAGAGCCCAGCACCTTCAAAAACACAACGCCCCCGTGTGGAGCTCTACTACACCATAACAATCTCACCACTGCTGCGTTCTCCCTACCTAGTACACTAGGTAAGAACAAAAGGCCCCATCTGGACATAGATCTAACCCCTAGAAACACGTCTCTTCTATGTTCAAATGATGTAGTAAACTAAATACTGACAGAGCGACTGGTGAGCGACAATATAGAAGATATTCTCTCCAAAAATCATATGATGCTTTAAAAGTGGCTTAGATTTACAGGTGAATCTCAATAAATTAGAATATCATCATAAAGTTAATTGATTTCAGTAATTATTAATGATATATATATATATATATATATATATATATATATATATATGAGAGAGAGAGAGAGAAATTACAAACAGAGTGATCTATTTCAAGCATTTATTTCTTTTAATGTTGATGTTTATGGATTACAGCTAATATATATTATATTAGACCAATATAAAAATGATTTTTAATACAGAAATGTTGGCCTAGTGAAAAGAATGTACAGTATAAGAACTCGTCTGCATTGTTGGGTCTGGTGTCTCTCATCTTCCTCTTGGGGATTTAGGTTAGGCGAGTCACAGCAGCAGTCCACTCCTTGTGAATCTCCCCCAAATTTTTGAATGGGCTTTTCTTGACAATCCTTTCAAGGCTGTGGTTATCCCTGTTGCCTGTGCACCTTTTTCAACCACACTTTTTCCTTCCAGTCAACCTTCCATTAATAAGCTTGGATACAGCAGGAGGGTGTCAATGACTGCCTTCTGGACATCTGTCAAGTCAGCAGTCTTCCCCGTGATTGTGTAGCCTACTGAGCAAGACTAAAGGAGCATTTTAAAGGCTTTTTTCAAAGGTTTTGTGTTAATTATTCTAATTTTCCAAGACAATGACTCTTGGGTTTTCATTGGCTGTAAGTCATAAACATCAACATTAAAAGAAATAAACACTTGATATAGATCACTCTATTTGTAATGAATCTATGAGTTTTACTTTTTTATTTGAATTACTCAAATAAAGCAGCTTTTTGATGATATTCTAATTTATTGAGATGCACTTGTATCTCTGCACCTTCATCTTCATAAATATATAATGGAAATATTAATTCTGCATAAGTTATTAGTAATCATGCCACATTTTTATGCACCCTTTTATTTATTAATGATCCAGAAAACCATAGTAAATTCACAACAATACCATTTGCATAGATCACATCTGAAATTATTTCTGAAAATATACAAAGTGAAAATTACACATTTACTTTATCACCCAATGCCTAGACTAGTGGATATTTTATTGCTGACCTCCCAACACATGACTGTATTCATCTGCTTAACAACAAGCACTGTATCAGGCTTGAACTAATACTGACTTATTGAGGTCAATGAATAAAAGTTTTCATGCCACTGTCATACTGAAAGTAACTCCCTACAGCATTTATAAACTTTGAATGACTTCTACTAAGGGCGGCAATGTGGTCCAACAGGTAGTGTCACTATCACACAGCTCTAGGTTCCTGGAGCCCCTGTCGGTGGGGAGTTTGGTGTGTTGCCGCCATGTCCGTGTGGGTTGCCTCCAGATGTTCTGGATTTACCCTCCACAGTCCAAAAAAACACACATTGGTAGTTGAATTGACTACTCAAAAGTGTCCATAGGTGTGAGTGTGTGAGTTAATGTGTGAGTGTGAGTGTGTGTTGTATTTTGATGGACTCTCGCTCACTCCAGGGTGTGTTCCCACATTGCACCCAGTGATTCCGGGTGGGCTCCGGACCCACCGTGACCTGGAACTGGATAAGCGGTTACAGACAGTGAATGACTTCTACTACATCATTACATACAGTGCTGTGCAAATGGAAGATACCACACTCATTTATTTAATTTCCAGCCAAATAAGCCACTAAGTATGAACTCATTTTCAGGAGATATTTGGCTAGATTAAATATAAAATAATCTACTTCCAAAAAGCAATAAAGATGCAGAGAAAATAGGAAAGATCATCCAAGACCTTGTAGATCTCCAAAACTCTCATCATCAGTAAAACAATGCTTAAAGCTTTCATCTTTAAGAGTCAGAAGGAAATAAAATGGTTCTCTTGCTTCAGATTCAAAAATCCCAGTCGTTTGTGTCCATCCTTCTAAACTATGTGTATTTTAAAAGAAGACCTCAACATCATCACTCAGTGCAAACTGAACTTTGAAATTGTGAGAGACATCAATACAGATTACTTTAAAAAAATATAAAGCAAGTCTTCTGAAAATATAAAAGCCAATATCAAAATAAATGTTAAATACAAAGAAACTGAAAAAAATATTTAGTGAATATAGTTTGAGGTTTTTGTGTCATTTTCTGTGATATATGTGCACTCTGAAAAATGAATTTGTGAAAGATCTGACTTCTGAACAGTTCATATTGCCCATTCAGAGCTATGACTACAACTTGCACATAAAAATGCACATAAATAGACAAGCTTAAAGCACTGTGGTCAACAAAATGAAACCTTAGTAATAACAAGTCACAGCAAATAGCCTGCTGTTGGAAAATAAGCATCGCATCCAAGCATTTGAGTACTGTAGTTATGAAATATAAGGAGCTTAACTCTACAGAACATGGTGTTCCAACACTCATAATTTACATTAACAATAACAAATTATATTGTTTTTTGTGTATCCCTTTCATAAGCCCAATATATATATCTTTTTTAACTATAAATTTAAATGTAAATATAAAATTTTTATAGCAATAATTATATTATATGAATTCTACTGTACTATAACTAAGAATGTAAATATATTTAAAATATAATCTCACAGATAAAGTAAATTAATCAAACATAGACTCTTTTAGGTTATAGGTCAATTCTTATACCCAGAACAAATACAAGACAATGTAAGTATAATTTTCATTTAAGTATAATCCACTTCAGTTATCAGCTTAAAGTGCTGTTAAAAAAATATGTACCAGATTATTGCACTTCTAAACAGATGCCAACTGTGCAAAAAATGTCCATGTCTCTTATAGGTCTCTTCCCAAGAGCTGAAGAGACATTTCAAAAGAGAGGGCAGAGAAGTGTCAATATCAGCAGCAGCAGACAGCACAGGTGGCGGATGGGACAGACGTGTGTTGCTATTCCAAATGACCTACCTGTGGACACAAACAATGGACATGAATTCAATAAGAAACACTTTATCTGTAATAGTGTAAGAAAAAAAAAGAATAAAATAATACACATAAACCTAAAACCTTTTTTTCTTCGCCTTTTTTACCTTAACATTACTGTGTATTCCATATAATGTTAAAACAAAGCCCTTTAGTTATAATCTAAAAGGATTTGTAATCAGAAGACTTCAACCTTAATATATATTAATGGAAATTTGGAACATTTCTCTGCGTCCATTCCTTATAAAATATCCAGACCAGGAAAACCTCAGTTGGTTTAAAAATAATTACAAAATGTTTATGAAAATAAGTATTCAGATCACAAACCCTATGCAAAATTATGTGCTTTTAATAAAATGTTATGTACAAATAAATATTTCACTATCACTGTTTTAAAGCATATTAAAACATGCTTTCCTTTTCATGCTTATAAAAAATACATAAATAACAAATACAACAGCATCTGTATACTTGTTCACACTCCTTATATGTAAATGGAATATTTACCCCTGAAATCCACAGGTTTGTCTTCCCAGGGGTTGAGGACCATGGACAGTGCTGTCTCTTGCAAAGAACTCAGTGCTGAACGCTGGGCCGCTGTGACGGCTATAGCCTGTTCATAGGAAAACAGGCTGATCTGTGCCTGATTAAATACCACCTACAGAAGAGGACATCAAGTTTCAACAAGGTTTACAAGGTTACAGGGTTTGAGTGTGACTGTGTAAAGAACTATGGCCTATTCATCCTCAAAGTGTGCTATTTCTCTTTTATGTCTGTTTCCAACAGTATCCAAAAACATAGTCCATCCATATATCCATTGTACTCTTTAAATGATCTGGTAACATTAGTATAAGACACGGTTCCATTGTTTGCTTTAAAATCTTCTGTGTTCTATAGTACTCCACATTTTCCAGTGTTGGAAAGTGGGTAACATTGCTATTCTCCACAGAAAACTTAATTGTTAAGCATATGATTTAATATTTCACTTTAAACAGCTAAATAATAAAAAATAAATGATAACGGATGTGTTGCTGATTGGATCATTAATGGCCACAACAACCTAAATGGATAGTGGTTAATGGTTAGTTTCATTTCAAAGATATAATGTTCAATGATAGATGATAACTTTAATGTTGTGTTTGCTGGTAGAAAGTGACTGGGCTGGGCCCTATGTGAAGCTCTAATGGACTGGCATAGGATATTGTTTCATCTTAGCCTGTCTATAATTAAAATAATTTAGACTGAGGTTAAATACCCTGCCTACTTAGAATAACAATGACAAAATACTTCTTTTCTGTACCTCCTTAACTTGTTAAATATTCTTGTCGCACTGGATAAGAGCTTCTTACACATGTTGTAAATGTAAATGTTTAAGGTACTCACCACAAACTTTTTGGCTGGAATAAGAGAAATAGCAAGTGGGGAGATTCCTTCAATTTGCTCCCTCACCAGGGCAGACATGGCCATATCTGGAATCCCAGCTAAGAAGGGGAGAAGTAAGACAAGAAAAGACACATTATTTACAACAGGTTACAAGAAATAAGATATGAAAAGTGTACAGCAAACCATTTATCAGAAGGATGTTGTAAAGTGGTGGGGGCAAAGCAGCAAGACATAAGACGGTGAGTAAAAATAATACCAGCAAATACTCCAATCTCAATGAAGACCTCCGGACCCCAGGAGCTGATTGGCCCAAACGCCAGACTGTTACTCAGCAGTGTGACCATGGCCTGCAGTTGGTCCTCAGTGCAGGATAAGTTCAGATGCCCCAATGAGAGCACTGCCTTACTACCAAAACGAACAGAAACATATTGTTTACAGAGATTTTGGTGCAGTGTGCTTCAAATGTGTAGCTAAATTAGTTCTTAATTAATATAATTTTAATAGCAACTAATTGGAAACATAGAAAAAGGTCACTTTTGGGGACCTTGGTCTTTAAAGTCAGCTTGTTCCTAAAAATGAACAAAATCTAAATTGCACTAACTAGCAACATGGAAGTTAATTTAATTATTCCTGTTTATTGAAGGCCCTTATATATTTCTCTACGAGACATTTGAGGTGTTATATATGTGAAAAGAGCATTCATTAAACCCAGAACTAGAGGCCAAATTTCAAAATTATAGCTTTAAAAAAGTGACAGTATCAAGTAAGATGAAAAATCACACATGGATGTGGAAGGTGAAAAGTACATTAAACAAGGTGAATACTTACTGAAAATTATGCCCTTTAAAAATGCTAGACTTTCTCACCTAAACTCTACAGGACTGAGACTGCGGATGACAGCAACATCAATTCCACAAATTATGTATCCCAGAGCGACAAAAGTGCTGGAGTCCAGCTGGCTTGGGGTTTGTTTGGTGGCGTTAAGGACAGCAGAGAACAACACTCCCAACTGTGACACAGAAGCACCATTTTAAGTCTGATAAATAAATCAGCACCCAAATGCAAAAGACCACATTCGAATAAATTGATTTCATTTCTTTTAAAATCAGCCATTAAATGCAAACAAGAAGATACTGATATTTCAGTTTCGATTAGAAGTAGGGATTAGGTAACGGAATTTAAAAAAAGACCAACAAACTTTGTTCATCTTGATAACCACAAATTACAGTTGAGAAAATGAAAAAAAAGTCAAAATAAAACATCAGTCAAGATGCTAGTGTTAAACAACTGACAGATCACCCCAGAGCTCACACCACAAAATCAATTAATATGTCTAGATTGCGAGAAGCAGATGCTAACAACATCTGTGACAGTGCTTTAGAACTGTCATATCTGTACAGATTTCATTGAAACACTGGACCGAAACCACTTGAAAAGACTGAAATCTTTAATTTAGGCAATACATGAAGTGTGTTTTCCTGTGCTTTTCAAAGCGCATAATACACATAATAGATATCAAAACAATTAGTTAAGCAAGACTGAGCCATTTTAACAAAAAACATACACCAAACAACCAAAATATAATGACCACCATCTTGTGTCTACACTCATCATGAACTAAAAAGTATACAGAGCAACAGATGAACTCCAGCCTGTAATTGTTGAAATACAAAGTGCTCCTGTACGGTCAGTAGAGATCAGAGAATAGACAGTGAGAGCAGAAACAGGGAGGTGGCCGTAATGTCACTGATCAAAATGCATCAGCCATTCCCCCTTTTTAGTAGCACTGCTTGGCCAGTTTTAGCAGTGGAGATAAACTGCTAATGCTGATAATTCATTCATTATCTGTAACCACTTATCCAAATCAGGGTCGCGGTGGGTTCAGAGCCTACCTGGAATCATTGGGCGCAAGGCGGGAATACACCCTGGAGGGGGCACCAGTCCTTCACAGGGCAACACAGACACACACATATTCACTCACACACTCACACCTACGGACACTTTTGAGTCGCCAATCCACCTACCAACGTGTGTTTTTGGACTGTGGGAGGAAACCAGAGCACCTGGAGGAAACCCACGCGGACACGGGGAGAACACACCAACTGCTCACAGACAGTCACCCAGAGCGGGAATCGAACCCACAACCTCCAGGTCCCTGGAGCTGTGTGACTGCGACACTACCTGCTGCACCACCGTGCCGCCTAATGCTGATAATGTTAAAATGAAAAAAAAGAAAGCCTTATAAACCAAACACTATTTAAAAATGAAGACACCAAAATGTATAAAATAAAATAAAGTTCTTTGTCGTAAGGCTTCCACTGAACACTTGTAAACCAATAATCACTTAAAACTGTTCAAATGTAGAGCTTATATTTATCTATTTGATAATTACCTGCTTCTTTGTCCATTTACTCACAGCTCCCAGAGGTGAGATAGTACGGATATCAGACAGTTTGAGTGAGGCTAGTTCGTCAGCTGACAGTTGCGTGGCAATGTTACCCAGCTCAGCAGTTATATATGGATTCAAGTAGGAGACTGCACCAAACACCTGCATTAAAGCAGAAAATAAATTCAGTGCAGTCTGATAAGTATATGGTTCTCCATTCTACAGACAAAAAGCGCCACACAAAAAAGTAATTACATGAAATGTTTTAAAAATGGTCCTAACTCATTTAATGCTGGCCTTCCCAGACATTCCTAGTGTGAATCTGGATCCGTTACAGTCAGAAATGCCTACATTCCCCCTTAACATGAGTTTTGTTAAGGAGAAGGAGAATGCTGAGGGAAGGAGAATGTGGAGAAGTCTGGGGAGGAATTCTGTGCGTCTTCTCTGTTGGCAAGGAAGCTGGAACCCCATCACTCAGAAGGGGAAAGGAGTCATGGAACAGTGTAATGGAGTGGTGGTGTGACACAAAGTTTTTCATCACAGGAAACATAAGAGACAAGGGAGGATATACACAGTCTGTAATGTGTAGGAGGATAAGTTTTGGCCATGGTACTTTACCCAAACTTATTTCATGACCCCACGTAAGGAGTTATTCACAAATTCCAGAGACCAACTCTAGCAAGACTAACTGCTGCCATGTTTATAAGAAAGCTAGAGAAAGCCTGGTTGGTCCTGAACTTTGGCAAAATCTATATCTGTATGTGCAGTGTAAACTATTTGAAAATATTTTAGCCATTTAGGAAATACTTCTGAGAAAACCATCATGTCAGAATCATACCTGTTTGGTTTTGCGAAGCAGCAAAGACAGCTGAAAGATGCTGAAGAAAGGATCCTGGCCGATGAGCTCCAGGCACCTCCGGAAAGAGGTTGAAGACATTTCTGTCAGGCTGTTTATAGGCCAGACAGAGGGCTGCATCACATGCAAACTCTCACAGGTTGGAACTGGGCTGACAGCTGAGAGAAACAGGAAAAAAAATGTAAATATTTTTTGAGTGAAATAATCTTTTGTGAAAAATGACTGTGGCTTAGGAGTTATTGAAACTTAGAACAATTTGAATTAGAATGACATTTTTCCCTTTCATACTTTAACATTTTTCAGATGCATTACACTTGAGAATAGGTGGGAGTTGAAAGTTGAAATATGATCTTATAATTTTGATCACTTTCCACTTGCTGTGAATGGTGACAATCTCTGATAGAAGATTAAAAGAAATTCAAGGAATATGACCAGGAACAAATGTGACAAAGGCTTTAAAGAAGTTCATTTTAAGGCTGTAAATTAAGGACAGATTTATACTTAAAATGAAGCATTTTATATTCACAAATTTATAAAATGGCAATCTGTGAACAGTGGACTGAAATGACTGACATATTTAAACACAATGACTCAATATTTAGATAATTCTTAGTATTAAAAGACAGCACATGCAAGTCCAATTGTGACTGGCTGACTACAATATTTTCAAAAGCATATATTTTTATTTGTGTGTAACTGGAAGTGTAAAGAAACACATTTTTATTCAATTCCAATTCACAAAAATACTTTTGTTTAATTATTTTTGCTCAGCAACTTGGGTGCTTTCCACGTTTATTTATTTATTATTTCTTATTTGTAAAGAAAAGTTAATAGCACTACAAACTTCATTTTTTAAACTGACATGTAGTGACAGACTAAACTGATAAACAAACAGACTGCTGGATGTGCTAATAAGCTCCATTGCAGCAAAACTGTGACAGCAATTATTTTTATGGACCTGATATGTTAAATCCTCTTCAGCTTGTTTTTTAATTTTTTATTCATTCATTCATTGTCTGTAACCACTTTTCCAGGTATGTCCGAAGCCTACCCTGAATCAATGGGCACATGGTTGGACCACACCCTCGAAGGGGCAACAGTCTTTCACACTGTGACACACACTCACACATTCACTCACAATTAAGGGTCACTCTAAAGGTAATAATTTTGGGTCGCCAATCCACCTACCAATGTGTTTTTGGACCATGGAAGTAAACTGGAGCAGAGGGGGAACACACCAACTCCTCACAGACTACCTGCTGCACCACAGTATTGCCCTGTTTTTTAATTTATTTGTTTTATTTGTGTTTACATCATTATTTTAAAAAAGTCCTACAGTCTGAGACTACCTACCTCCAGCCAACTGTCATTTTAACGAGAGCAGGGTAACTCATTTCTTTTAATTTTATACATCAGGTATAGTGTCTGGAAGTGTTTTTTTACAGTGCTGGATGAGATATTATCACTCACTGCGTCCAGAATTGAGGAATCCCAAGAAATACTGAAGCACAATCTGCTGTTTGGTGAAAAGCATAGTACGCTCCTGTACACACCGTGAGCCCACATCCCCACTCTCCCACTGCTGCTGGCTGTCAATCAACTGCTCGATCCGCTCCTGACTCATCAGATCCTGTATTTACACACACACACACACACACACACACACACACACGTACACACAAGGTATGCATGTGTGAATGGATATAGGTAAACTGCAACCCTTATTAGCTTGACACAGTTTGGAGTATTTTTTCCTTCACCATCTCCACTTGCTCCTGAACCCAGGAATCACATTGCACCAGGAAATGGTGGAGGCCACTGAATGAGTCATGACCACTATCGAATTAATCCTGAGGACATCGTCAGAATAAAATGGTCGCAATTACATCAGTAACAACATGCTGTGATATTAAGATGCAAATATATTAATATATGTACTGTAAAAATAGGTAAAAAACGCATTAATATAAATGCCCAAATTACATAAATGTTCTATAGCATAACCATCAAAAATGCCCTAAACAGATTAAATTTTTGCACATTGTTGGTACATGAAAATGAATTACTTGGTTATATTTGACATTTTCAAAGCAATAAAAAGGTGTTGGCAAAAACATTATGTACATTCCAGGTGTAGATGATCACCAAGAGATGTTTAGTGCAACAAATTTAGCTGAGGATGGAGTAATGAGGTTAAAGTTACCACTGACGTTAATATTACAAGTCAATTCTTAATTAAATATATTCTTTAGATTTTTTTATTCATAATATGTTCTGTTATTTGCAAATACAAATAACTGAGATTTTGATAATAAACAATAGCATATATACATGCATGATGCAAATGTGTTTTTCACAAAACATTACTGTATGTATGATGAAAATGTGTATTAATTCTTAATTAATTAACAAGTTTAATGCACACTGCAAGACTGGTGTTGGTACTGAAAGGACTGATATAATAGCCTACCGGAGGAATCAGCCGTATTGTCTCTCCCGGCAGGTAAAACAGGAACCTGCCGACCTGATTGAGGGTTGTTGAAGTCCAGTTTCGAACTGGGCTTTGAGAAGAACAAAAAAGGCACAAATTTATGCAACTTAAGTTCTCATATTGTGGTTAATCTGAGCATCTTTTCTAAGAAAGTTCAAAGTTCTACAGAAGAGCTAGTGCAATGGTTAACAAGAAACAACACAACATTATTAGACACATGAATGTTTAGCAAATGGCATTTTTCCAACACTTGGTAACATTATATTTGCATAAAACTCCGTTAAATGAACTGGATGAAACTATTTAAAGGGATGAAACTGTAGTATTAAATTAAAAGTGAATGTGAGATGATTGATGATTTTGTACATTTTATTTGCATGAAATCTAAATTATATTTTTTGATGAATAATTACAAAAGATAAATTGTTTTATATATAGGGGTATATGACACCTTTCATTGTCTTCATTCTGAAGAGCTCAGTTGTAACACTGTTTAAAACTAGTCCTACTGTACTGGCCATATCCTGGCATCCCGGTGAACTAACATTCACAGTGAGTTATAGGGAGCTATATGTTACAGCCACCAAAAGGATGATTAACATAAAATCGATTTGGATTCTATGCCTTTTTCACAATAAAAAAATAAAAATGAAATATTCTACCAGCTTCATAAAGAATTTCATGAACAATCCTAAAAAATGTTATTAGATAAATCTTAACTTCAGGGAGACCTCAACTAAAATTTAAAATGACACATAAGTGGAATTGCTAGGAACATGTTTTCAGAACAGAAAGAGATTTAATCCATTTTTTCTACATTAATAATTAACTGTTTCAAGACTTCTGACATAAGACAAAAATATTGCAAATTTAAGGGAGTCATAATATGCGTACCCAAATATTCTTGGTTCTAGTAGAATGGAAGCCACTATGTCTCTTTTGCTGCTATCATAACAGAAACCTCGAAGGAATTCTAGACTGTTCAAAAAGAAGTTCCTGTCCAGCTGCACGAATACTTCGTCTATCACAAATGACGCCATAATACCCAGCGAACGGAACTCCTCCTCTGTGTATGTTCCAGTATACATGCCCTGAAATACAAAGAATGATGCTACTTATCTTTTTGTAGCCCCTTTCCGGTTACTAATTATGTGAGTACCCTAATTTAAAAAAAAAATTAAAGTTAAAATGATAACATTAAAATCATAAGGCCTGTTGTCAATTTCAATATGCAATCACCATTTTTCATTTTCTGTGTTGCAGCATAAGAATGTATTGAAGATTTTCCCAAGAATAAGCAGGTATAGGACTTTTTAAATGCAATTTTATGTTTCTATCAGAGAGATTGGTGACATTCAAGTTGATGATTAAAAAGTGGGCTGACCAGTCTCTGAACTATCTTGTCCACAAGAATTGTCTGTTTGTTGCTGGGAATGAGCAGAAAGTACTGTGGCTCCTGCACAATCATACTCCTCAGTATGTCCATCATCCGCACGGGAAACCTTTTAATGGTACTCATCCTACAAAGCAGTGATATTGCACAGTTATAACATAATTACCCACAAAGGCACATACAAAAAAACATGACTATCTCATTTGCAGACCAGAATAGAATATTAAAATTAAATTATAACGATCACTAATGATCAAGAACAAACACACAATAATTAATCAGATGATAGACTCACGGGATTGACAAAGCAATCTCTGCACCCATGTCCTGAAGCAAGTTGGAGAAGAATGCAAACTTGGAAAGTTCCTCAATCACACAGTTTTTCTAGATGTTATAGAATAAACTGTTTTAGCATGTTTAGAAATGTAATGTAACTCATGTCTACAGTTTGCTGTAAAAGACGCTATATTGCTTTTAGTGAATATACCAGTGATGGGTGAAGTGGCATGGGTTGCTCTCTCAGAACTTTCAGAATGTCACGCATGGATGATGCCGTGGGACTGCTTTTGATTAGTAGCGTTAAAACTTGGCAACTCATGCCCTGAGCAACTGTCCCCAGAGACCTGCCCAATGCACCAAAGAAAAGGGGTGAGTGTCAGTGCTGAACTACAGTACAATATTATCACAATACTCAAGCCACAATATGATTATGTTGATTATACAATGTAATTATACAATTACAATAACAGAAACAGAAGAGTAACATTCAAAAATACTGAACTTTACTACACAGAAATTGAAATGATGAGTACACTGGAAAAAAAAACAGCTTTATCTAATTAATTTTACATATAGTTATTTTGTTTTACAAACAGAACTGTCACAAACATTAAGATGCCTACATTTCTAGATCAGGAAAACTACATTAAGACTTTAACATTAATATTTAATATATATTTTCATTCAGTACAACATACAATGGAAGATGGATGTCAGATATGACAGCTGTTGTTTTTTATGATGAGTTTTATGTCTCTATACATGTTAAACTTGTTGGCCAGTCTATGGATACTGAGTATCACACATGTATAAATCCATTAATATACCACAGGCATTAATAAAGATTTTTCTACCCAATGGCCAGGAAACCCATATACCCACAACTTAGTTTGCATTATTTGATCATTCTCAGTCTATTATGTCTTGGTACAAAAGAGTTTCTACAGCTGATTAATTATTAGAAAGACTAATAATAATGAACTACAATCTGTTATTGCAAAACTACAGTCGTGGCCAAAGGATTTGAGCATGGCACAAATTTTAGTTTGCTGCCTCAGTTTTTATGGTGTGAATAGTAATTGGATGAATTGAAAAGTCATTCCCTGTCATGAAAATAACAATGAAAATCACAAAAATTACTGAATTGCAGCCACTGCATTTGTGACTGAAACCATGAAAATGGTTTCAGTGATGATCTACTTAGCTCAGTAGAAAAGGTTAATGAGGATAAGACAGCTGATATCACTCTGTCATGCTGATTAGAAGAGCAGATGGGTTGCTTTGAAAGGGTATTTGTGCTTTTAAATTTTCTTCTGTTAACCATGGTTACCTCATGCAGTCATCACTGCATTGCATCAAAGGGTTTCACAGGCAAGGACACTGCTGCTTGTAAGATAGCACCCCAATCAACCATTATTCGAATCATCAAGAAATTCACGGAGAGTGGTTCAACTGCAGTGAAGGAGGCTTCAGGGCACCCAAGAAAGTCAAGCAAGTGGCAGGAACGTCTCCTAAAGAGGATGCAGCTACGAGATCAGGTCACCACCAGTTCAGAGCCTGTTCAGGAATCGCAGAGTGCATCTGAACGCACAGTGAGATGAAGGCTTTTGGAGGATGGCTTGGTATCCAGAAGGGGGGCAAAGAAACCACTTCTCTCCAAGAAAAACATCAAGAAAAGACTGATATTCTGCAAAAATTATAAGGATTGGATTTCAGAGGCCTAGTATAAAGTTGTTTTCTCTGATGAAGCCCCCTTCAGACATTTTGGGACATCTGGAAAAATGAATGTCCGGAGAAGAAAAGGTGAGCGCTACCACGAGTCCTGTGTAATGCCAACAGTGAAGCATCCTGAGACTGAGATTCGTGTGTGGGGTTGCTTCTTATTCAAGGGAGTGGGTTCACTCAAAACTACCTAAGAACACTGCCATGAATAAGGAATGGTATCAAACCATCCTCCAAGAGCAACTTCTCCCAACGATCCAGGAGCAATTTTAAGATGAACAATGACTTTTCTAACATGATGGATCACCATGTCACAAGGCAAAACTGATATCCAAGTGCCAATATTGGGTTCATGCCAGGAAACTCCCCAGATCTCAATCCCACTGAGAACCTGTAGTCAGTCCTCAAAAAGAGGGTGGACAAACAAAAACCCAGAAGCTCTATCAACTCCAAGCACTGATCAGGCAAGAATGTGTTGCCATTACTCAAGATTTTGCCCAGAAGCTGATATTCAGCATGCTGAGGTAAATTGCAGAAGTTTTAAAAAAGGCTCAACACTAATTATTAAGTCTTTGTTTAAACTGGATGTATTTGTCAATAAAACTAAAACAAATGTATGGAATGCTTATTGCAAACTTTGTGAAAACCAAAATTTGGGCCATTCTCAAAACCTTTGGTTATGACTGTACAAATTGTGCCTGTATGGTAAGTGTACCTGATAAATTGTATCTACACTTTCAGTTTTGAGCATACACAAAAAAATTGATCAGCCACCAGTGGAACACATCAAATAAGGGAAAGAAGTAACAATGGTGTTATCATTGAATCCTAGTCTAGAGAGTTATTACAATCAAAAACTGAATTTGAATTCAATTCATTTTTGATTGAATTAACATGAAATAAAATGGTATTCAACAAGACTCACGTGAACTGTTGTGTTGACAGGTGTTTTATTGAAGTCATAGCTTCACTGAATAAGGTTTTGGCCTAGAGAACAGCAAACAATTAAAAAAATATTAAACATTTTAGATCAGCTCAAATGTAGTCTCAGCCACAGACGCTCTGCCCACAAGTAGATGGAGTGTCTGATACTTTCAGTGCACTAATTTGGACTCCCTCTCAGGATTCTGCCCGTCGCATTCTGACTGGCTCGCTGTACATCTGTACAAAATAACAGACTTGTGATTGGTCCTTTTTTGTGTGTTAGTCAAATTTGTTTTCATGCAGTAGTAGGCGGTTCTTGGCCACGTTAAATGATAAAAGGCACCAGACTCTCCCTAGAGAGTCTGGCAATGCGAGACTAGCTCAAATGAAAATGAAGTACTGCAATGTCTTCTCACAATGGAAGTACAGACAGACACAACAGTGGATTTTTTAGATCTAAAGCAGAAGCAGGGCATTATTTGATGCATTCTCTCAAAAGTAGTGAAAGCTTTAAGTACTGTTCATCTGATGGCAAATGTTTCAGTGATCTGCCAGGTTGGTTTGTTAGAAGTTCCCTTTTCTTTATATGTTTTCTTGGCTTTTCCAAACTTCCTGCCCAGTTATTAGTTGTAGCAGGACAATAGCCTCTCAGTGAGTGCCACCCACCTTGTGTCTTTAATGAAACAAATTTTGCACTCCAGGACTCCATAATCCAGGTGGTACTTAATGGCTATTTTTGACAATTAAATAAATAGATCATTGCATGGTAAACATATAAATGTAGTGTTTATTGTGTGAGAATCAAAGCCTGGCAGGCTAAATTTAGCAGTTCTGTACCTTCTGCTAAATGCAAAAGGGGAATATTATAAGTTGATATGCTCAGTGTCCCAGAACACAGGTCTGAAGGATAAATTCAATACCATTTTTTTTAGGTCTGAGCTAGAGACAAAATGTCAGAGATGATAGAGTGGGAGAGTGTATTTGTCAGAGACTAAACAAGCAAGCTCCTTTCTACATTAATTATTGAAGTCTTAATTAGCAGGGTTAAAACACCCATGTGACACTGAGACATGATAAGAAATGTACTGTGTACACATTTCTCAAACATGGAAAATGAAAATGCTAAATAAATGCTTGCAGTCAAGATTATATAGTGGTGAAAACTGAAAATAATTAAACTTGACTTAATAGGGTTACTATTGTGAAAAATGTGATTTTAAAATAATAATTCAGTGCTTTGCAAATTAAACAATATATGCTCCATCTATAATGTACAATCAATTAAGAAGCATTAAACTGAAAAATAAAACCTTTATTACTCAAAATACATACTACAGCTGTTCAATACAGAGGAAAAAAGACAGGGAATTAAATGCTACAGTATACTAAAAAACAAACAAACACCTCCCTGAAGTATTTAGGCAAATCTTGCATTTTTATATCAAGTAAGAATCTAGATTTTTTGTCCAGTTCCTTCACAGGTATTGTATATTCTATGCTGGGAATACAGTAAAGCAAATTATGCAAATAACATTTATATTAAACAGGTGAGGCTGTGGAATGTAAGGATGCTTTGCCAAACTTTGACAGGTAACGTTACCTGAGAAAACAAATAGAAGTATTTATATTGTGTGAAAATTTCATGATGAATGGACCAATAGAAATGCTCCAAAAGCGACACTTAAGGTTAAGAATTTTATCTTTGGAGATACAGTGATTATATACAACTTGGGTCACTGTGTACAGTATACATTTTCTCTGTGTGTATGTGTGCGTGTACCTGTTGTGTGTTCCAGGTGCGTGTGTATGGAGCAGAACCTACAGTCAGCAAGCGACGAGCGTGGGCTTGCACACACAGCAGTGGTGTGCTAGACAGCAGGGGCTCCACCTCATTCAACCAAGTGACTACTGCTGGAACGGCCTGAAAACAAAATAATTAACAAGATCTCAAACTGCAAATACAGTTTAGTCAGATTTTTGCATGTCTCATCTGAGAGCCAATTTGTAGCTTACCAAAAACCCAATGCGAATCCACCAGACCAAGATCTTAAAAATCCAGAACAAATCTTATTTATGTGACATTCATACATTATTAGACATCCCTTGTCCTTCTTCTAAGTGTCCACTTTATAAGCTTTATAAGCCTGTTTATTGCTGTATCCAATCAAATATGGCTTTAAGTTGATGAAGGACTACAGTATGACTTACACAAATTGTGGATCCACATATGAATTACAATCTGTTCAGCAGCAAGGTGGGGTTACAAGGTAGATGTATTTAATAAAGCGGCCAGAGAGTAGAAACATTATTTTTTTTTACTCTGAAAATGTTGTTTTCAACCCTATTTTAGAACAAGCTTTGATTAAAATGGATGAATATATACAAAACACTAATTTACTACACCTATCTAATTTGTCTGTTTTTAAACAATGAATTTACACACAAGTGAGTGTAATTGTAGTCCAGAGCTAAACATCATGACTTGTAAGACAATCATGTGTGAGGTGCAGTTCAGGTGTTCCAGCCTTTACCTGGCATTGTTCCACACTCTTCCACATGCTAGTGTGTAATGACAGTGTCAGGGTGTGGGAAACAACAATTTGCATGACCTTTAATTCGTAAATAAATTTTTTTAAATGTGAAATTTTAAAGAATATGTTAATGTTTTATAACTGGTCTGAGTTTGTCTCACTGAGTTTGAGCCCCTGATCTGAATTTGTCTCACTGTAGGGGCCAACCTATGAAAATAATTTATTGGCAAATTAAATTACCGTAAGTGCAGCTGATTTATTTAGACATGATTACTCTACACATTTGTAATATATTTTTAACATTTGCTCATATTTCTTTGAAGACACTACATGTTATCTGCTTTCATTAATTATGCCTTTTTTTCAAAAGTAGACCTAGTTGATTCCAGACACACAGCTACTAGATGAAACTACAGTCATGTGTCTTGCAGCTCATTGGATCATTTGAAAAGCACAAATTTTATTTGCATAATAACAGACGGCTTAAAATGAATTAAAAATAGAGGAAACGTGACAGACCAGAGTTTAACAGATTTCAAAGTTCCACATTCCTGATTTACATGGTAAATGGCGATACAAAAAGGGATGTAAGTGTGTGCATTTTTTTTTCTGGGCTGGATGTATTGGGGTAGGGGTTCAGGGTGTGAAAGATGGGTTTTGGAGAGCTGGGAAGGATTTGTTGCTCACCCATAGTTTTTTAGAAATGGCATTGAGCTGTGCAGGGGTCAGCTGGGGTGTGAACTGGCTGAAGTTAGACAGGGCCCTCAACAAGGAATCAGAGGGCAAACCCCACAGAGACTCCACACTGACGCCACTCGCCAGAAACCTCAGCTGAGACACAGCTCCAGATTCAGGCTCAGAAAGCTGCCACAACACACATACACATACAACACATATATTCAGTACAATACTATATTTAACATTTTTAAGAACAACTTTTCACAGCCATAAAAATTACAATTACTAGACAACGGACATTGGAAACTCACTCTTGATTGAAATTTTCTTGGGTTTTGAAACAAATATTTTACAGTGAAACATATGTAAAACTGGACTTGTGGCATTTTGCGAATACTTCATGAGAAAGCAGTTAACAAGAGAAAGAATGACGTTTTACTATCCTCCTCACTAAATAATTCAAGGTTTCCTTTATATTATTAAAATGGTCCATTAGACAAGGACTAAAAACAGGAGATACTTTTCCTCTGGTGTAATCTCACATTATCCTAAAAACAAAGGTAACAATGGAGTAAATGACTGAAAAGGTTTTTTATAATATATAATTAAGGAAGGAGAGATATAATGATGAATAAATGGTGTTTTAATTTTTAAGACATTCATTCATTCATTCATTATCTGTAACCGCTTCTCCAGTTCAGTGTCATGGTATTTTTAAGACAGTGACAGCATATCAAAATAATAACACACAATGATGATTTCCAAAATTGAAATTCTCATATATAACAATGTGTTTAGGAGTTAGAAACTAATTAAATAGTGTATTAAATATAATAAAATATTAAGTAAACTGCTGAGATCTCTGTCATAAACCTTTTCATTTCTTAGGAATCAACTGCAAATCAAAAAAATTAGCAATTATTCAAGTGTGCAGTCACATAGTAGAACAACTTATGGTTCACTAAAGCACATCATAGTGGAATGTCCTTACATTAACTAGCTACAAGTGTTATTCATTGACACAAAAAACTTACATTTAAGCCTGACGACACCTTGTCTATTATCACTGCAGCCTGCAATTAAATAAAATAAATAAATTAACATGATAAGTGTCTAATTATTTTATTTTTTTTACATTTGTATAACTTGAAGTTCAACAAATTCCAACAGTACAACAAATTGTATAGATGAAGTTCATCAAATTCCATAACTTCCTGCTTAAAAAGAGACAGATCAGTCAAAAAAAAAAAAGCTGCTGTATATCGGTTTCTCTGCATATGCCTTCTGCCACATTTCACCCTATTCTGCAATGGTGAGGCCCCCAAAATGAGCACCACACAGCAGGTATTATAGACATTATTATTGGGTGGTTAATCATTCCTAGATCTGCAGTGACACTGATATGGTGTGTTAGTGTGTGCTGTGTTGGTTCAGGTGGATCAAAGAGTTGCTGTTTTGAGTTTTTAAAACAGGCAAGGTGTGTCTAATACTCCAGTACCAGTTCAAAAATAATACTTGCTCAGTTGTGGTCATGATCATTCAAGAACAGGGGGAGAGGTGGGTAAACAAAGTATGTCGAACCACAGATGGACAGCTGTAATTGTAGAACTACAAAACGAACCTCCATGATTAACAGAGCTGAAAAAATGGTCAAATAATACAGAAACAAGGTAATTTTAATACTTTGACAGACATCTGTATATGAAGTGGGAAGCCAGCTGAGACATCTGGGCTTCAGGGCTTCTCTAGTTCTCCATGCTGCTTACCTTATGTCTGTGGAGAGCCACATGTTCAGCTTGTTGGCCAGAGTCATACTTGTTCTTCTGATTATAATCACAGGGTCCAAGGGGAGTACACCGTCTTTCCACCCCCATGTGAGTGTATCAATTCCATCTTACCTGCCTGAGGTCAGACTCCCACCTGTTCATATACCCTGGGGGCTCAAATGCTGCATCCCCCACATGACCTATGCTCTTGTAATGATGTACTGAATATAATGAATACTTTTCATACTGGTATTTTTACAGGACACATATCTAATAAAATGGTAACTGTTGCAAGTTCACTTGGTATTGTGCTAGAATTCCACCTGACATACCTCCCACCCCACGTTAGAGCAAATTTGCACCCCTGGTTGTGTAAGTGTTTATAAACTGAGACACCTTTTCACTGTGTCTGATATTTAGTAGATTTACTTCATACCTGTAAAGGTGTAAAAGGCACAGAGGTCAGTAAACTGAGGAGAGGCAAGAGCTGGACTTGGCTGAGCTGCTGCAGGAAGTCCACACCCATGAGTGGGAGGAACTGGGCGAGTTGAGAGATCCTCTGAGGACTAAGGGAGCTGGGGTTCTGAACATCAGATGAGTTGAAAAACAGACTGGAAATCTGGTAAGGGACAAATTAATGCAAAAGTACAGATGACTCAAAAGATAAAGAATCAAAGAAAAGACAACTTTCCTTCATGTGAAGGGTAGAAGAATGGGAATGCAAGAAATGTTCAAATGAGCATAAAATATATTTTTACTTGTAATACATTTGAATGGTTTATTCAGAATTTGAAAGGAACAGCTTAAGCCCAAAAGTACCCAGACACCACTTAATAAATTAAGGTTCACGTAATATAACATGGGCAATATGGAAAAGTATAATTGCTTCTTCTTCATCATCCAAAAAATGCCTAATACCTTTTGGGAGTTACTGATTTTGAATTAATTATTCAACATTAGAACCTGAATACATGTATGTTGTGGTGACTGTATGCCTTTCTAAAACTGTAGATGCTGATACTGATGCAAACAGGAGCAGTTATCAATGAGCGGTTATCTACTAATTTGAAAATATGGTCTTTTTGCTCAACAAGTTGCACAGAGCCCTTACCATGGCACTAGGGACACTGATCCCCTGTGTTACACATGTTCTGATGTTTTCTTGGATCACAGGGAACACGTCTGTGTTTATATAAGCTAGCAGGTCATTCAAACTAGCCAGACACGTCAATGTCCCTAACCTGAAAGTGAGCAAAAAAAATCATAGTATATTTATACTTCTAACATGAAAAAACATATTACAGGTAATTTCTTCAACTGTTAGAACAAAGAAAATTCTATTTTTTTAAATAACAAGGATTTGTTTATTTGTCAAAATTTCACTGCTGTATTGGCCCAGTGAGCTAACCTTCTGAACTGGTCTGCTGTGAGGTTCTTGTACCCTCCGATGATACTCTGAGCCATAAACTGCTGCTTCAGGGATCCCAAGTTATTCCTCAGCAGGACATCCAGGCCATCCAAGAGCTATAAAATTAACATGACACACAGAAAAAACAGTAGTTTAATGAAACTGCACACATATAGCTTACAGCAAATACTGTAATATGGAATACCTTTAATAGTAGATACTGTGTTTCATTTGGACCACACAATGTGACTGTTTGCTCTTTGAACCTTGCACCTTTACTCACTGCCCAGTTCATGCACATGTCTAATTCATGGAGTCCCATATTTACTCATTGAAAGTTTTCAGGCATGTCCATCACAAAAGATCCTACTGACCAGTGATAAACCCCAGCCCCCTCCCCAACCTACTCCACCCAAGTAAAGCTGCCTCAAGACAAGTCAGCCAAGAACAGCTCAGGTGTCACAGTAAGGAGCCATGGCTGTTACCTGAGCAGGTGAGAGGTACTGGAAGCTGCTGAATGGTAGATATGCGATCAGGTTACCCTTGTCTCGGATGAAGGACAAGCCACTGCCCGTTATGTTCACTTTAACAAAATACTGGCTCAACCACCAGCCAAATGCCTGTCGCTGCTCCAGGGACAGGCTGTTGATGATGCTGTTTATGTAGTTTATTCTAAGGAATCAATCAGAAAAAAACAGAATAAATAACTTATTGTTCATTTAGAGAAAAAAGCAACATGTTTTTTATATATTTAATACAAACTTTCAAACTTGAAAATACAAAATCAGTCATTTATAGTTTAACCAATTTCAACATTTTTAAATTTTTACTTTATATTGGATAATTATTTGACTTTAAAGTGGTTCATTGTTGACACAAATGGTTACAAATTGCTATGCAAACTTATGTAATTTCCATCGAAAAACATTGCCAACTGAATGGGAAGCTCTGGGAGGAGATGGGTTTTTATTATCTACAATTAATCAGTCTGACCTCAGATATCAGCTCCTAACTTTATTTTTAAATTTTTTTAACTTTAAATTTGTGCCATTTTCGACACATAGTCCAAACGTGGGGCAAATTGTTTTTATGCCAAGGTTTGTAGCTGAGTTGGGACAGCCAGACACACCCTGAGTCAACACTGTCATTCAAGGACAAATGTGCCTTAGAGAACTGCAGAAGAAGGCCACATTTGGCTCAAACTTTCACTGCTGTTTGGGCATTAATCATCCCATGATTGAATGCAATCAAACCCTGACAGCTATGCTTCTAAATCCAGTGAAAATTTGTCTTCAAAATTTATGACATAACATGGCCACAAAATAAATCAACCTGCCTGTTTATTTATACTCATTTCATTCTTAGATATAGTTCTAATAGCATCCAATAGCTCTAACAGTTTGCCAAGATGTAGTTATATGCCTAGCATGACAGCATGACCAGATGTTTGAACCATGCCAAGTATATAAATAATATATAATAATATTTTATATAATAAATATATAATAAATATATAATAATGAATATAACAATGCCAACTTTACATACCCTAATGATTTTAGATCAAGATTAAGCCAAATCACAGACAACATTAAATAGCTCAACCCGTGTACCTCATGTGGTACTTACATATTGACATTGTTCTGTAATGGAGGCAGCAAAATAATATCTTCTGGTGTTGCCAGGCTCAGAAGAGGCCTCATGTCAAAGAAAAGGCTCTCATCTTGCCTCAGATGGACCTGGGTTAGGACATTCACCATTGCGCCCAAATACTCATCAGACAGCTAAGAAAGAGAAATGTTTCAGGGCTCTTATTACTAAATAAAAACTAAAGATTAAATATGTTCTTGGTATGAAACAACATCTTATAGAAATAGAGAATTTACATCTATAAAATATTTACATTGATTTTTAAGTGAGTTCCCAAACTTAATTATTTTCCTCTTGTCACTGTTACACTTTAAAGTAATTAATAAAAAAATAATAAATAATACAATAAAAAAAGTAATAATAATTTAATAATTTAACATAACATATGGTAAAACAGCACACATTTTTGTATGGTTATGGAAATAATGCACAATTTTTGTATAAAATACATATGTTCCTCTCATTTTTTTTCTTTACTGGTGCTGAAACCTGTTCACCTGAAGCTTGGCTTGGTTCCGATTGAAATATTGAACAATCTGTCTCATGGTGCTGATGTCTGTTGAATTTAACACTGTTCTCAATCTGGCCAAAGGAATATGGAAGTACTCCTGGAAAAAAAAGGCAAGTTAGATACACTATTGATAATTTTAAGAATAATTCAATTTGTAAAATAAGATAATTAATTTTAGAATACAATAGAACATATGACAGTTAGAGAATGAGAAATTGGTAACCTTAATAAGGAAAGAGCCTGTACTGCTCACATCTCTTCCAGTTTGCATCAGGCTGGTCAATACTTTCTAAAACAAAAAATACATACATACTTGAATCAAGTAGATACTTATAGCAGCCATGGATAAATCATCAAAGTATCACATGTCAATGTCTACAGCTCCAACATAAATGTCTAAACATGACAAGCACCGTAAACACAGAATCTTGGGTAAGAGTCACTGTAAACACCAAATCAAATTTCCATTTGTTAATATTACATGCAGTGGAAGAGACGTAAAATGCCCAAGATACGCTCTAGTTTGGACACCTTATATCAGCTAATCATGTGTCAATCACACAGGCTCTGGTAATGGATCTATTTCATTAATTACCCTAAAGTAATGGCTATTTTAAAATGCCAAATCACAGGAGTAAATAGAATTGATGAGTAAAAATTACCTTATATTCCTAATTCCTACCCTCCTCCAAAAGTTGCTAGTGCAGTTTCTGCAGTGCTAAACCCAGAGTAGCAATGACAGAGGGTATGTTTTCCCTATTACAGGTCACTGAATCATCTCAGTGATTTTTAAGCTATCATTTTAAGGTAAAAATATTATATAGTGTTCCTTATTATATAGATGTTTCCCAAAACAATATTAGGACTAGGCCCAAAATAAATAATTGATGTATCTAAGTAATGTTAAACAGCACTGTAAATGCAAATTATATTAAGTTTTAGTTTTATCAATGTTCAAGAGACAAACTCTAAATGTAAATTGTAAAAAGACCTACCCCAAAGCACTGTAGCAACACTTGTTTATTTTCAAAGCGTGTCTCTCTCTCCAGGAAAGCTGATACGGAATCCAGCACATTCTGCAGAATGTTATCTGTTACCCTCAGAGTTGTCATCATGTTTTCTTCTAGGATTAGCAGTAGAACCACCCATACACTGGTCGACTGTCTGACCATGGAAGCCACCTCTGGGTTCATCGTCTTCTGCATACGGGGCAGAAGAACCTCCACCCCACAGCGAAAGAATGCCTGTAATCCCTGGAACTGATTGATACCTGCCTGGCATGCTGCACTTATATCTACACTGCATGACCAGTTCAACTTGTGAATCAGTTCTTTCAGCAGGCAGGGATTGGTATTATTGGTGGCATTTGTATTATTGTAGCTGCCATTGTTAGTACTGTTGAACTGGGTGGTAGCCTTTGTGTAGTTTGAGTAGTTGGTGCATAGAGTGCTCACCCAGATACTGGAAGGTTCTCGAAGGATGTAAGAGAGAATGGCAGGCTTCATGCAAACTGATGAAATGAAGTTTGCCTGGTCATAGTCCCAGCAGAGGACGAGAAGAGCTGCATCTGGTAACACAATTGCCCAGTTGGAGTACTGGCATTCGTCAGATGGTACAAAGCCCATTAGCTTGCCTTTGCCTTCACTTGCACCTCCTGAGCTAGATCTTGTAAGGTTGGAACACTGCTCCAACAACCAGGTATTGTCTAAATTGGCCAGAAGGTTCTTCAGAACAGTGGTATTGTTGCATACTTTCTTAGTGAAGTTTAGGGTGTCAAGATCAGCACAAAGAGCAAGGTCAGTCATGTCTACTATGGTGGGCTGGCTCCAATCAGCGTATAAACAAACCTGAGACAGGAAGTCTGTTGTGTTGTTATTGGAACACACAGATTTCAGCCAATGGTTTTTGAGGTCAAGGGTTAGAAAATCAAAAAGTGCCATGTTACAACACACATTCTGATGGAATGCAGCCATGTCTAGCTGCCAACACAGACCAACTACTAATGGATCCAAGGGGGACACTCCCCATGATGCATATTTACACAAATCTGAGATACTAGGAACTGCAGGCTGGACAGTTGGACTGGTTGTTGGGGAGACAGTGATGCTGGAAACTGTTGTCGGTAAGACGGCTGAAAAAGCAGTACTGGAGATGGTTGGTAGCACTAACAAGGAATTTACAGGAGCAAGTGTGAAATTGGAGACTGTTGCTGAAAATTTGACTGAGAGAGTCATGCTGGATGTAATGAAAAAGGGATATGAGCTAGAAAGCCTCAAGATGGAGTTTGTTGATGTGACTGTAGAGGGAGTAGAGGGAAAGAGAGTGATGCTAGAAGCCACTGACAAGACTTTTGTAGGAGAGATACTAACAACAGAGCTTGCTGGTGATGATAAGATCAAAGAGGATGTGGGAGAAAGACTAAAGCTAGAAATTGATGAGAGAATTGATGGGACTGTCTCTGGCAAGTGTACTGCAGTGTTAGTAGGAAAGAGTGTATAGTTGGAGATTGATTGAGTGGTTGGGGCAGGTGTGATAGAAGAAGCAATGTTGGAAAATGATGAGAGTATTGTTGGGAGACTTGAGGAAGTTCTGCTTGAAAGATAGACAGTAGAGGTCTCTGACAAGAGGTCTATTGAGGTTTTAGAAGGAAAAAGAGTATTTTTGGAGAGTGATGATAGAGTAGTTGGGGGAGGCATGTCAGAAGAAGCAATATTAGAACCTAAGAATGAGCTTGTCAGTGGAAGAGCTGGAGATAAACTGTTGACGGAAACTACTGGTGGACTTGTTGGAGGATTTTTGATAGAGATGGCGCAGTATTCTCCTACCCAGGCATTCACTGGATTTAGCAAAAGAGCATCAAGGAAGGTGCTATTGGTACAAATTTCACTCACAAATTGAATCTCATCATTTTGTATACACAGAGATATTTGATCTAAGGTTATAGCCTTTACATTCTTCCATTGGGAGTACCTGCATGATTGTGCTACAAGTGTGGCAAGGGTGATCGGAGGGCTTGTGGGCGTCTCAGCACAATTAGGTGTTATCCAACTATTATCTTTGCTGGAGAGCACAATCATGTAAAAGTCCAAATTCTGACACAGAAGTGATTCCATTTTCACTTGATCATTATTCCAACAAAGTGCCACAATTGAAGGATCAAGTGTTAGAGGAGTCCATGTGTCATAAACACAGAATTGCTTAACCATGTAACGTTCTGATGCATTTGCGCAGTATTCCCAAACCCAGACATTACTGGGGTTCGCAATAAGTGTTTGCATTACAGCAACATTATTACATACACCTTGGAGGAAGGCTTCAGGGTCATTGTCACTACACACTGTGACCAGACCTGGGTCAATGGCATCCACAGTAGTCCAGTTCTCATAATTGCATAACAGCTCCTTGATGCTGAGAGTGGACCGCGCCACTCGCCGACTTGATTCAGAGGACAAAAGAGGACAGGATTCCAAGAATGGTGAAATGACAAGTTGGACCATCTTGCAAGAGTTTTTCCACACATGGATTAGCTCTGAGTGCGAGAGGGTGCTCAAAGCTTTGCAAACACCATAGAGGGCATCAAGAGTCTGAGATGCATTGGCTAAAATGTCTGCGCACAGGGTATCATTGAGGTGACTTACATCCTGCTGATCGCAGGTCAGTTGTGCTGTGGGGTAGCTGCTTGAGGGTGTGCTGGAACGACCAAGCTGATCAGTCTGAACATACTGGCAGTCTCTGTCTGTGAAGCTGCACTGCCTATTATCAAGTGCCAAAAACATATTCAGGACTGAGTCTCCAAAGGACCAGCTTATGTTGTGTTTCATGCCCCTGGATAGAAAATAATTATTTATTAATCACATATATCAGAAGAAAAAAAATGTAAATAATATTACTAATTTTTACCAGCACAGGTAACGCAATTTATGGATTTATTTATATTCATGTAATTCATTTCCTGAGTCATATCAGAAATTTAGTTGAATGCAAATTAAGTCTTCTACAAAATTAGTGAACATAGACCTTTTTTCTTTTAGAAAAAAACCTTTCAAAAAATGAAACCTGAAACCAATACTTAGCAGAAGGGTAAAAATCATTTGTGTCATTGTGTTATGCACAATGAGTATTTACATCAAAGAACCATATGTGTGTCATTTCTTAAGCATGTAATCACATTGTTTTATGTCCTCTGTTTAAAATTAATAGTCATTAAAAGATTTCTTTGGTTTATTAAAATGCATTTTTCCACTGAATCACATGCTCACTCTCGCTCAAACTGTTTATGCACACTGGAAATGGAAAGGGCTATGATTCTTTATTGCAAGGGGTCACCTGTCACAATGTGCATCACAGAACTTGTACAGTGCGTTGATACTGAATTAATTATATTAACATCACAGTTTTCAGCTGATAATAATCAGTCAGTTCACTCCACCACTCTTCCTGCCTGTAGCTCTACTGTTGTTATTAAGATGGTTGGTTTGTTCATTAAGGCAATTGGGCAACACACCACCAAAAGGTAAAGGGATGAAACGTACCTAGCAGTCTCTAGCACAGTGTTCTAGACAATTTGTACTGCCTCTGATTATCAGTGCATTCACTGTCAAAGGGGTGATCTGTAGAGTGGGCAATTTCAGTATGGTTGAATGATCACCCAGATCGTTCTAAAAGACTCATATTTTTCAAACTGTACAGACTGCAGTTCAATACTTAGGGGTTCCAGGAGGGCTAGCCCTAACATGCTTTCATCTTATGTAACCTAAGGCATGTTCTAAATGGCGCCCTACTCACTATTCCCTACATTACTCACTCTGTAGCGCACTATTGTAGGGAACAGAAATGTTACATCCTTACCATTTTCAGTAGCATATTATGTAATATTCTTCAATTAAAACAGGTCTCTTTTAAAGAAGTATCATCTTGCAACTTGTTACAAATACTCAGTATTCTCAGTGTATCATTTAACTAATCATTCACACTAAGCAAGAAAGGCTTTCCCATGTTGACACTCACCACATCAGAAGCTGCTTTAGGTCACCTGTATACCAGAAAATGGTGGAAAAAAGAAATCAATTGAGGAATGACAACTGCACTGATTACAGAATGGCCTGTCTGTTAAAGTTCAGTCATTTGACAATTTTAATTCTCTAGCGTTCATAAGCCAAGCCAAAGTGATTAATCAGATGTACAAGAAAGAGTTTTCGGGGGGTTCTAATTATTAACAAACCTTGCTGACACTGATGAGTCTGGTTCAATGAAGGGATGTCCAAGCCAATCTGCAGTCCGACTGTTAGGAATTCCATAAATGTTTGAAGAAAGTTGATCATAAAATCAGAAATGAAGGAGACCACTGAAGGCAAGAACAAGTCACTGAAGTTATTCCATGCAGATAGAACATTATCAGAGAGGTAGAATGGTAGACTTGAAGACAATGCAGCTGTCACCAGCTCCTGAAATGCTTTTAACTGAACTAGTGTGGGGTCTGCCGTTCTTACAGAGCCACTGGATGTGAATGAACACATCTGAGATTTAAGGGATGATAGGAGGGACAGCACTGGTTCACTCAACCTGGACGTCAACGTTGCGGTTAAATCAGCCTGCCATCCACACTGTGTTTTGTCTGCTAGCACACATACAAGATCCTGAGGAAAATTCTGAAGGAAATGGTCAACCAGCACGGGTTCATAGATGGAGTATAAACTGCTGAACATGTCTAAGTAGGTGTTGATGTTGCTGCTTGTGTCAGCTCTACTGGAAGTCCCAGTCCTACTGCTCTTTTTATTCTGTGATGGAAACAGGCCGGAGTGTAGCCCACTACTGAGACTCATCTCCTCCTGCTCACTTTTTAAGGACTGTAGTGTCTCTATCAGCAAGTCCAAGCTTTCCTCATATTCACTAACACTGGAGGAGGCCTTGTTCCGTCTAGTGATTGTAGCAGGTGCAGACCGAGCCGAGCGATGTGGGACTCTAGGCTCACTCTCGGTGAACACTGGGAAGAACAGATTAGGAATGACATTAACACTTTATATATTTTTTGAATAATGAAGGTTCTTGATTAAAATCAGTCTCTATTGTTATCTACAAATAATCTACTGACTTTTTAAATAAAAAAGATGTACACATTCTCTTCAGAGAACATTCCCAAAAATGTGCCCTGAATTTTGTAAACAAAACAGCATATTAAAATTGGTTCTCTGTAGAGCATGTTTTAACAAATTTTTTTTTTTAAAAATAGCAAAACATATAATTTCCACATGGGAAAATCTAATATCTATAATAAAGGTATAAAAGTATATTAATAAATAAATGTATCTTCACATGTTTGGGTTTAATGTGTTATGCTAGTACGAGTGGATCAGACACATCAGTGCTGCTGGAGTTTTTAACCCCTCAGTGTATCTGCTGGACTGAGAGTAGTAACACATTAAACCCAAACATGTGAAGACACGTATGACCACTGATGAATGACTAGAGGGTGATCAACACAAACTGTGCAGCAACAGATAAGCTACTGTCTCTGACTTTACATCTACAATGTGGAACAACACAGTATGTGTGTCTAATGCAGTAGACAATGAGTGGGCAATTTGTTTTAGAAATTCCAGCCACACTGCAGTGTCTGATCCACACGTAGAACTGTAGGTTTTTATTTTATTTTAATTTAATTTATTTATTTATGTATTTTTTACCTGGCAGTGTATATTGCAATAGTGCAACAAATGGGTTCAGAAAAACCTTCTTCTTCCTTTCTTTTTTTAGTGCTATTTATAAACCGTAGCAAACCTTATTTTAAAATTTTTAATTCTTAATTTTTTAAATTCTTAAAAAATAAAAATACACAAAAATCTTGGAACAAAAAACAACATACGCTTAATATGTAAAACTGTATATATAAAATAAACGTGTGTAGAAATATCAGAAATTCATACAGACTATGAATGCCGTTAGGTTCTTACCGAGAATGGAGCTTGTAGTGAAAATGAGTAAATATCCTCTGAGGTTCATTTTCTCAGGAGAAAGTGCTCAACAGTTCGAGTTAAAATGGATTTGTATGGAACCGCTGATTTCTGTCAACTCATGGAGCTGTGTTTAATATACATGCGCTTTTCTGAGAGAAATGTATATCCTTCTCCCTCAGTCCGTCCTCACACATTGAGAGCTTTCGGTGACAGTCCATCTCAATGCTGCCGTCTGACTGAAGCGGCTCCTCTTTATCCCCTCCATAACCGCGCGCGCTCCCCTCAAACAGCACGCTCCCCTCCCCGCCCCTCTTCACACAGGCCCCGCCCTTCTTCACACAGGCCACGCCTCTCTTCACACAGGCCCCGCCCGCCACTTGCCAACTCTCTTTAGATTTTATCGTAATTCAATGGTCGAGGTGTAAACAAATATTGAGAGTTGTGTGAACAGAATTGTTTAATTGTAGAGAAATTTATTGACTAAACTTTCTTTACAGAGGTGGATAAGAGCCCATTTAAGATACCCAGAATGCAATTGGAACATGTAGCCATTTTACTTACCTTTTAAATCTGTATTATTTTTCTGAGTTGTATACGCTTATAGTGGTAAAAATAATGGCAAATCTGTTTAATTTACATACTTTTACTTTATATAGCCTTTCAAGGCCTAAGGACGTTGACCTATAGTAGAAGAAGAAGAAGAAGAAGAAGAAGAAGAAGAAGAAACACCCCTATCGATCCCCTTAGGGAAATTGCTTGGCTGCATTTGACCCATCAGTGGTAGTGAACACACAAACAGTCACACACCCGGAGCAGGGGCTGCCAAATACCTCTGTGCCTGGGGAGCAGTTTGGAGGTTAGGTGCCTTGCTCAAGGGCACTTCAGCTGTGAAGCTTGCTTCTCTAACATCAAGGCCACTAACATAAGGTAGGAAATCTAAAGGAAATTAACATTGCATTCATGGTAGAACTGTCTTAAAAAAACAACACCCAAAATATGTTTTTGCAATAAACATGACTTTATTATATTCAATGTTTTGACCCAAGAAAGAAAGAAAAAGAAAAAAACACTTCAAATTAATTTTCTTGGCACAAATATTGTTAATCACACTTTTCCGTGGAAAAAATATTTTATGATGTCATGCTGTTCTTTATAACAAAAACATTAAGCTGCTTTACGCCATACATCACTAGACTAGAATGATAAACTCTGTCATTGAAAGTCATGACCTAATGTTTTATTGCAATTATTAATTTCACTTAATTTCTATTAATATCACTATTGCAGTGTGAGGATCCTTCCAAGGCTTTTGTGCAAAGATGCCTCACAAAATCATGATCCTTCCCAGAATGAAAATAGAAAAGAAATTTCCTTTCTGTATTCGAACACAGCAGAGTATCAGACTTCTTATGTCTACCTACGTCATCTCCTGCAACCGGAGCCAAGGGGAGAGACCCAATTAAAGACAGCAAAAAAGAGGTGTGAAGGAATTTGGAGCACAGAAACATGGCCCATGCACCTCTGAAAAATTAATTCACTGTGTTGACTATCACCATTGTGTGTAAGTCACACCACAACTCATGTAAAAGGTCAAATACAATGCAGTAGGAATAGGAATAAAGGTTTACCTATGAAAAAAAACAACAACAACAACCTGAAAACCACATAAAAAAAAGTACAATTGCACACACTGAGATTCTATACTCACCATTGTATTAACTCCCCATACAAAGTTGTATTAACTTTACATACTGATGCACTTTGTAATTATGCACATACTTTGTTACTTTACCTATGTTAGCCTTCTTCAATCTTACATCTCAGAGGTCAGGATCCTCATAAGACCAACACAGTGCAGGTTTTATTAGGGAGATGGATCATTCTCACACTGAAGTGACACTGGTGTGATAGCGGTATGTTAGTGTGTTTTGGGCACGTATGAGTTCATCAGACACTGAAGTGCTCCAATGAGCTGAGCCCTGTGACCACTGATGAGGCACTAGAGTATGACCAACTTTGCAGCAATAGATGAGCTACTGTCTCTGAATTTACATCTACAAGTCAGAACAAGATAAGTGTATTTAACAAAGAAGTCACCAAGTTGGCTAGGTGTTTAATATTTCAGCAGCACTGCTGTGTCTGATCCAATTGTACCAGCGCAACATGCCACTACACCAGTGTACCTGGAGCATTGAGAGTGACCCACCACACAAATACATTCATTCGTTTTCTGTAACCGCTTATCCAGTTCAGGGTCGCGGTGGGTACAGAGCCTACCTGGAGTCATTGGGCGAAAGGCAGAAACACGCCCTGGAGGGCAACACACACACACACATTCACTCACACCTATGGACACTTTTGAGTCGCCAATCCACCTACCAACGTGTGTTTTTGGACTGTGGGAGGAAACCGGAGCAACCGGAGGAAACCCACACGGACACGGGGAGAACACACCAACTCCTCACAGACAGTCACCCAGAACAGGACTTGAACCCACAACGTCCAGGTCAATCAAAATTATTATCCCATGGAGGTATGGATTTGGAATCATACTCAAAATAAAAGTGGAAAATAAAATTACAGGCTGATCCAAATTCCTCAAGACAAGTTAAAATGAGGCTCAGTAGTGTTTGTGGCCTCCACATGCCTGACTTACCTCCCTAAAACGCCTGGGCATGCTCCTGATGAGGTGGCGGGATGTTCTCCTGAGGGATCTCCTCACAGACCAGGATTAAAGCTTCAGTCAACTCCTGGACTGTCTGTGGTGCAATGTGGCAGTGGTGGATGGAACGAGACATGATGTCCCAGATGTGTTCGACTGGATTCAGGTCTGGGGAATGGACAGCCAAGTCCATAGCATCAATGCCTTCATCATGCAGGAACTACTGACACACTTCAGCCACAGCATTGTTATGCATCAGAAGGAACCTAGGGCCCACTGCACCAGCATATGGCATCACAATGGGTCTGAGGTCCCCACCATTACTGACCCACTGCCAAACTGGTCATGCTGGAGGATATTGCAGGCAGCAGAACGTTTTCCAAGGCGTCTCCAAACTCTGTCGCGTCTGTCACATGTGCTCATCCATGAAGAGCACAGGGTGCCTGTGGTGAATCTGCCAATTTTCCGGCAAATGCCAATTGTCCTGCACGGTGTTGGGTTGTAAGCACAAGCCCCATTTGTGGACGTTGGGCCCTCATACCACCCTCATGGAGTCTGTTTCTGACAGTTTGCGCAGAAACATGGATATTTGTGGCCTGCGGGAGGTCATTTTGCAGGGCTCTGGCACTGCTCCTCCTGTTCCTCCTTGCACAAAGGAGGATGTAGCGGTCCTGCTGCTGGGTTGTTGCTTTCCTACGGCCCCCTCCATGTCTCCTGGTATCTCCTCCATGCTCTGGACAGTGTGCTAATAGATACAGCAAAACTTCTTGCCACAGTTCGCATTGATGTGCCATCCTGGATGAGCTGCACTACCTGAGCGACTTCTGTGGGTTGTAGACACCGCCTGAGGCTACCTCCACGGGTGAGAGCACTGACAGACTGTAAAAGTGACCAAAACATCAGCCAGAAAGGATTAGAACAGAGACATAATCAGTGGTCACCACCTGCAGAACTACCCCTGTATAGGGGTTGTCTTGCTAATTGCCTCTCGTTTCTACCTGTTCTCTGTTCCATTTGCTCAAAAGCAGGTGAAATTGATTCACAGTCAGTGTTGCGTCCTAACTGGACAGGGCGATTTCACAGAAGTGTGATTGACCTGGAGTGACAAATTGTTCCCTTTATTTTTTTGAGCAGTGTATATTCCAGCTCTATTGTGGTCTTGTGGGAATACTGACCATTGATGAAGAGGTTGAAAAAACTGCAGCTACAGTATATGGTCAGTGGAGCAAAAAAAATATGCATCACTTTGGAGTGTGTGCCACTGATGTATGCATGTTTTTAAAAGAGCATTTCATAAAAAGTAACGTGTTTTAAAGGCTAAGCACCAGCTATATAAAAGTGTCAGACAAATAAATACAGTGGAATTTGAGTTCCTAACTTGTGTTTATCAATAGCCAGAAAACATGTAACTTCTTACTAATTCAAGGAATAAGGTTTAAAAGATCATTTTCAAGCATACTTATATATGTCAGTAACTAAAATAATGTGAAATATTCATGGAGGTCCAATAAGTGGTGCTTAGCCTTTAAGACAAGGTTTTGGCTTCACAAAATATTAAGACTTTTGACTACTATTTTTACTTATTACTGCTATTTTACCATTCAGGAGATTCATATTTCATGTTTCCAATCCTATATTTGCCTTGCTTAACAAACTGCAGTGTGTAATCTCTCACTCGCAACGTGAAAAATGCAAACCCCTAACTACTGGACGTAGCAATAAAAAGCACTGAAACGGTTTCCATTTCTGCAGAAAAAGTGCCATGGTTAAAATTTAATTAAGGACTTTCCCACAAAACAGGCTTATTTGTTTCTACATGCTATGAATTCTTTTTCTGACAGTTCAGTGACATTGTGCTAACTTAACGTACGTACATACACATAATATAGTAAGAAAAAACACTCCATTTGATGTAAAGTTAAATCTTCATTAATACATTTAAAAAGTAGATATGACATGCCTTTTGGAAAAAAAAAATACAAAAAGAGTTTCCTTACTTTAAGGATCTTACATGAAGCTGCATGGTGTATTCAGTACAATACTCATTGTACAATAAAAATGGTAAATGTACATTTGAATGAACTGGCACATATAAAATGTCTAAGCCACCCTTATTGTGCATAAAATGCTACAGCTCTGACAATTGTAGAAAATAAGTCTCTGTTGGTGAGGAAGTGCATGCGCTGGTACATTACAGCAACCCCCTAAAATAATTGGAGCCATCTTTTCAGACACAAGTTGAATTTTGCATAAGTCAGAATTGTACAACACAGCATGACTGTGGGGCTGGAATATTTGTAGTAACTGCTACTGTATGTGCAATGTGATAATATACATATAACCATTTCCATACTATATGTAACTGATTCATTACTTTGTTTGTAAAGGTAATTGTGCTTGCAGACCCTTTCAATTAGAAAGAACAATACAAGCTCGTGTCAAAAGAGCAGGATCCTTGGGATCACTTCCCCCCCATCCATTCAGCATTGGTTTCTAAGCCCCTCCTCACCTCCCAATGATTTACAATTATTAGTACAACTTTAACCAATAAAAATTGCAAAGGGTACAGACACTTGCTACTACATATTAAGGAGACTTGGAAAAAGGAGGAGGAGAATATAACAGAAGCCATTACATACAGGTCACTCAGAAGGCCTTATATTTCAGAGAAAAGCAGAGTAACTATAGCTTATAGCTCAGTTATAAGGGTCTTAGAAAACAAATGATACAAATCACCAATGCCTCAGTCAGGACGTCAGGAAATTAACCAGAGAATCAGGGACAAAATTAATGTTATAAGCTGTCCCTGATTCGAATTGGTTCCCAGCCATCCCGACTGAACAGGTCTACCAGCATATTGTCGCAGTCCCCCCCCAAAAAAAAAGCCTCACCAAGGTATTAACTTTACAGGAGAAAAAACCCTCCTTATATTTCAAAAGGAAGTCAATATTAAAATAATTTTGGAGCATTTCTATTGGTCCATTCATGACTCAATTTTTACACAATGTAAATGACAGCTGCTGTGTTGAAATAATGTAATAAACTTAAAAAAAAAAAAAACTGTCTTTGGACAACAACGGAATTACGGAGGCATTAAAATAATAGTTCATAAAAATTGTCTAACGTAGCTAATAAACTAATAATGGGGGGGGGGGGGGATACAAACCAACAAACAAACTTGGCACCACAGGCAACACTACACAACCATCTGCCAATTTTATTTAACTGCCAGTCAGATATTATTCCATTTTTCATCATCAGGGAAAATAATTCAGAAATCATTTGACAAATGACTCAAAATCCGTAAAAACGAAACATACTTTTGTCAACACGTTGCCTTCATGACAGCTTCCATTTTCTTATGTCAAAGCCTTGTTTTAAAGAAATCCAAGAAGAATATCAGAAACCTTTTTTTTTTTTGCAATTTTGTTTTGGTCTGTTTCCATTTCTCAGGTCTAGCTTTCTGAAAGCTCCCCATTAAGCTGCCATTAAGACCCATGGCACTGAATTGTCTCATCACAGTGGGAAGATGGACAGAATGTGTCCATAATGAAAGATAAATGCTTTAAATGATTTATCTCACAGAGACAGCTTTGGTGGTGTATTAAGTCTTGTTTTTTTTATTTAATGTCCTATTACACAAGGATTCTTTTATTTCCAATCTCTTCAAAAATAAGTAATGAAAAATTACAAATTTACATTTTTGACTGGAAATTAAATAAATGAAGGCTGGTCCCTGACTTATGCCTACATAAAATGTGGAACTAAAAAAGGGAAGGATATGTGAAAAATGAATACATCTAACAACCATCATGATGAAAGGTGCACTCAGGTTATTTTCTTTTACACTATAATTAGATATACACATACTAAGGTCGATAACCATAAAACTCACATGGAAAGTTTAAGGACAGAAGGGAAGAAAAAAAAATGACCAGAAGGCAAATAATTCCATTACAAGTCTTTCCATGATACACACATTCATGTTAAGGACCTCTTACTGCATTTAATCCATGAATACCAGCAAACTAGAAGAAACTAGAACTACAGGCAAGAGAAGTTTAATCAACAGAGTCTTGTTGCTGATATGCTAGTGCTACAAACCAAGCGATCACAGGCATCCAACCGTCCTCGTAAATGCTTCTGCAGTTTAGGCAAAAAGATTTGTACACGAACCTTTGTACATGAACCATGCTACATTGGCTCCCATCCTTACATTAAAACACTTTGCCATTTAATACTAAAAACACAATGGCCAATGAACACTGAGTTTAAAAAAATATATATCTATTAAAAAAAAGGCTTGATATGAAAACTCGTGCGACAGAGACAACTCAGAGTAGAAAAATTTAAAAAGTTAATAGTGAGAGTTAGTCTGGATGGAGTTCTTTGAAATTCTAACTTAAATTTTAAAATGTGAGACACATGTAAAAACTAAGTAAATGAGAAAAAAGTTTTTGACACCAAAAACAGAAACAGGAATTATTTTTTTTTTTTCACCATTTTGGAATTTTTCACTGCAATAATATTTATATGAGCTTTTATAAGACAAAAGCTTCAGAACATTTACAACTTCAACCTCTCTTCCCTGGACAAGATTTACTTCTGCACCTTTTGTAAAGAGAATGACCCAATTTTTTTAAATAAACTATTTAAAAAAAAAAACCTATAAAAATATGTTCTTCTTGTCTGAACACATTATTCCTGCAAACAAGTGCACCTATGGAACACTAAAACCCAACCACTGGTCAAATTAAAACAAATACAGAACAGCAACAGCAATGTTGAGGAATATGGAATGAGATTAAACAGAGGGAAACATTTAAAACAAACCCATGAAATAATCTCCATTGATACCCACAAGAAAACATTTTGATTTTACTGGCCGTTACTGTTCAAACTGGTCTAAAGCCAAAGTGTTACAATTCCACTGGAGCACCAAAGAAAACAAGTGATCCTCCTCTTCTCTGCTGTTTCACACATTCTCTTCAAATGGACTGAAATGACTGAAGAAACAGGATCATTCCAACGCACAAAAAGAAGAAACCGCTTAGAATGGTGAGCCTCAGAGGGAGGAGAGCTCTTGGTCTTTGACATGTAAAGCAGTCACATTTATACATCTATTCAACAGAGTTCATTAATTCTATTTTCAAATGTCGCTTCAAAAATCTCGACTTCTTTTTTTTTTTTATATATATGACTGAAGGGATGGACGAAATGTGAATAAACGAACAAAAAATAATTCAACAAGAAACAAGTAATGGTAAAAAAGTTGTTAAAACGGGTTTGTCTGTTTTTCTTTTTTTGTCTTTATTACTTCGTGTCCAGCTGCAGAAGTCCACACTCGTGCCTCAGTCAGGAGGCAGCAGGTCATGAAGACGAAAGCGGTCACGGACGTGTGGGCGCACATCCTCATTCTGGAGATGAGAAATATTATGCAGTCAGAGAGTAGAACCAAGGATACAATTCGTTCTTTTTCAGAACTTTTTATTAATATAAAAAGCGGCTTTGAGAAATATACATACCAACTCTACCAGCTTTTCCAGGAAAGGAACCAGCTTGAGAAGCTCGTTGTCATTCTTGTCCATGAACCAGCTCTCAATTGGTATGCCATTGGACAGCTGTGATTAACAAGCACCATGATAATGTACATAGATTTGAAGATTGAACAGAATATCAACAACTTAAATAAATAATTGTATTATTTTTTTTAAATCACAATTGGTTGGCTCATGGAAAACAAATGACTGATGCTGAAAAATGTGAGTATACAATAGCATTCTCTAGAACTGTTCAAGTAGAATACATTTTTAGTGCAAGTATTTCTCCACTATGAGATAATTTTAACATTTAAAGGGTTGCCTATAGCTTCATTGACAGGAGAGGTGAGCCAAATCACAGGACTGGTTGGGTATTTATGATTTTTATTCAGGAGAGACACTTAGCCCCACACTGTCAATTGGGGATAATTAAGCCAACAACAAAAAAAAAAAAGAATCAAAATTATTAAAGATGAGTAGTAAAATAGAAAAATACATTTTCTTTAAAAAGAAATCTTAATACAGTGGAACCTCTACCTACGAACTTGACCCGTTCCGTGACCCGGTTCGTAAGTGGAAAAGTTCGTTTCTCAAGTCAATTTTCCCCATTTAAAATAATGGAAAAGCAATTAATGTGTTCCAGCCCCACCCCAAAAGTCACCTTTTACACTGATATATGTTTACAAAACTCTCAAATTAGTAAAAAAAAAAAAAATACATGTAGCATTACTAAAAAGAAATATAGTGGTAACAGTAATAAAAAAGAAAGGCAGGTGAATGTGGGGAGACGAAGCGTATATACACCTTAACTCAGCACGAATTTCGATGTCTGCTATTTACACTAATGCTAAATTGCTAAAACTACAATTTGCTAATCTTAAAAGCTCACTCAAGTCTGGGCGCGCTGGGAGACTCGCCTATTGGGGTCAGTGGCCATTTCCAGCCGCCGGGTCAGCAGAGGCTCGGGTTCGTTTCTAGAGTCATGGTTCGTTGGTGGAGGCAAAAAACATTCAAATGCCTGGTTCGTATCTTGGAAAGTTCGTTAGTATAGGCGTTCGTTAGTAGAGGTTCCACTGTATAGACAATACCAATTTCACATGGCCAACAATAGGCTTTTGTCTGTAGAGAGCTTAACTTCACCTGATAAGCAAAGGCTTGTGGTGAGTTGTCAATAATGATGGTCTTTGACAGGTCTCTCCCAAGAATATTCAGATCCTTGATGTAGTTCCCCTGTACACAGACACAGTGTTCGCGAAATAACCTATGCCTAAAAATCAAGGTAAACATTCACACAAAAAAAAAAAAAAAAAAAAAAAAGAAGGGAAAGAAAAAAGATCAGTTGCAACAATGATACCAGGACAAGAATAAATAATGCAAGTAAACCAAAGAGTTGACACCTGAAGACCTACGCAGTGGTGTCGAAACTCCCCTTTGAATCCAAACCTAACCCTACAGTGTAATCAAAGCCAACAGAGCAACCCAGCAACCAGCATGGAAGGCAGCAGGCTGGATTCCATTACAAACCAGCATTCTAAGGGTGAATCCCATTTCACCTAGCCCTATCCCTCTATTATGTCTAAGGGTAGGGTGTGTTCATTATTATTGGGGGAAAGGATAGTGACCAGGCATGGAGCAATATAAAACCCCTTAGAACATTGATTTTTCAGGGGCAAACTTCAAACCAAGGGCTATAGATGCTGACAATATGGTTGTGTAAGCAACCAAATAAAGCCACAATTGTCACTATTTAGTTCTTTAAAACTATGATAACCATTGTCTTAATATAATGTAGTTTCAGTGAACTATGTCCCTTGTTTCAGTTGGTAAAACAACTTCACACACAAGTTTGAAAAGTGTAAATTTACTTTGTTTGTGTGTCATTGTTGATAGTAAACGTGACAGTGTGAACTCGAACCAAACCAGCATTAAATGTAACAAAGTAACATTTTCTTGTTTTCTTGGTCTGGAGCACAACCTTAGAAGGTGGCTTTCCATATAAATAATCTCCTAAGTAATATTGTGCGAACAATGAATCACTTACATACTTCCTGGTTGTTTTAACTGGAAATTGGTCCCTAAATTAAAATAAAAATGTTTGGTATGTATCTCTATAAAACGAGGAATACAACAAACATGAATAAAAAATAAATAAATAAATAAAAAGTACTACTGGGATTGGTGATGGAAATTATATAAAATGTTTCTTTATATTGTGTGTATGCTATAAGAATCTTATCAGCTGGGGGGGATTAAAAAAAAAAAGAAAAAAAAAGAAAAAGGAGACAGAGAGATCCACCAACCGGACTAACTGTTTCTTCGGATCAAGGATATTCAGCAATTTATCTGCGTAAACTTTCTTTGAGGCAGTGAAAAGAATAATCTAAGGACAAAACAAATATAAAGACCAGATGTGAACTTGATATCATAAGAAAAATGTAATGTTAACGTTTATAAAATATGCAGTGAACTGGTGGGACAACACTTACCTCATAAATTTGAGACATGCGTTCAAGAAATTCTCTGAAGAATGGCCTCAACCTTACATAAACCTGAGGGGCCAGATGGAAAGAAGTGAAAAATCGGATATCATTTGCATTTGTATGTTTGAGCCTCCTCTATGAGGAAAAACAAAACAGCAACAACAAAAAGACATATGCAAAATTAGTTTTACAAATCAGTAATGAATTCCATCTGGATCCCACTCCTGCCACTGGAGGTTGACTACAACATTCCAACCTTTATTTTCAAAGTAATGCTTTAGCCCCCTCTTGTGGAGATACTCCAACCACACTCACTGAAAACATGACTGCTGGTTGGGAATGCATCTTACACTTAAATTATTTTGCAGGTAAGGAACCTCATTCCTGGACCTACCTGGTATATTACATCTTGGAAAAGGACAGGAAAAGTCAGTGCTGCATCTTCCAGCTCATTCAAGCTACAGTGAACTAGAGTTTCATCCTGTAAGGAAACAAAAATAGAAGTCCTAATAATAGAGCCAAATGGAAACACAGGCATGCATGATATGGCTCAGATACTGTGCTTAATCCTCATTGTATGTTTATATTTAATTTTCATTTCTGAATTACACTTACAAGGTCTAGGACAAGGGAGAACTCTGGCGTGCTGCGTGTCTTTAAAGGGAGAGCAGGTTTACGAGTTAGCTGCTCCTCAGTCAATGGAGGTACATGCTTGATGAAGAAATATCTAGAGAGCAAATTTATAAATAAATAAAAAAAACTTAATATAATCAAAATAACAGTCAGGAAAAAAAGTGCCAAAACTCAGAACAATGGACAAAAACAATGCTGACAAAGTAAAGCTAATGAGAAGAGCATCTGTACTCACGGGTCAAACACCTCCCAATCTTCTTCACATGAGGCATCAATAGGAATGCTGGCAGGGACCTCCACATACCCAGCAGCCGGTGGAGAGCCAGGAGCTAAGACGAGAGAAAACGAATGTGCTTTATTTCATATGAGAAAAAGTAACAAATCATCTTCTAATTCATAGCCATTAAGACCTAACTAGGACTTGAGCAGTAAAATACAGATTAAATTACATTTATTATAGCTGATTTGATGTTAGTCAAATATCTCACTTTAATGATCTATCTATTATTTCAGTAAATAATTTTATTTATTTACTTTTGTTTATTTACTTATTAGAAGTAAATAATTGATTTTTATATCAGACATGCTTTGCTTGCCACTGTTCCACATTAATAGATCTCTTTAGAAAAGCACAGTCAGATCTACCTGTGAGGGGTGGTAGATCAGCATGGGCCACTTCATCTTCCTCGTCGTCTTCCTCTGTTTGCATGAGGTTAGGTGGTAGAAGTCTCATGACTGCAGGGGGCATGGCACTGGGGCACAAGGGAGCACATGTGGCAGTGCTGGTGGGGATTTCCTCAACCTGCTCCATATCCAGCTGCTTTACTATCTCCTCCGCCTCCACGGCCTGGCCGGGTGAGTCTGAACCAGACACAACTAGCAGAGGAACAGAGTAAGGATGTTATATTGTTTGCCCTCAAGAATGATAGAACATGGACAACTATGAAACTAAGGCTAGGCTGCGAGTATCCCTAGGGCTTACGGGCTCACCATTTTTGTTTGCTGGTGAGAAATAGTTGAAGACCGGAGAGAAGATAGTCCCCAACAGAGTGGTGCGGGGAGGGCTGCTCATAGCGTCCTCATCCTCCTCATCAAACTTCCCATTTGGCTTTGCCATCCTACTCGTGTCATGGTTCTTAGCTTCTGCTTTGTGGAGAATGAATGAATGAATGAATCTTGAAAATGAGACTCCTTTAAGGACAACCTGGACTTTTACCATAGGGAAGGGTATTTCAGTGAAATCTAACATTTGTATTTTTAAAACATAAAATTTCACACCACCTAATATTGATAGCGTAGTCATTTTATTTTGCATACCTATTAGCTGAAAAATCCTGTACATTAAAACTGCCGAATAATTAAAGCATCATTTTATATAGTTAACAACTGAATGTCCAACCAAATTACACTTTCAATTATATTTCAACAAGATGTATTAATAATTGTAAATAACAAATAGTTGCTGAAGGTTGGGACTTTATCCGTTAACAGCAAGCAGACCGGTTCTTTATACTTTAGGACGGGACGTTATCCGTAAACAGAATACATGTTCAGCTTTATGAGAATTTTAACCGGTAATCATTCTCTTAATTTTAATGTTTTACCTCACGCAACACTGCCATCCCAAAAGTGTCCCAAATGAGATTTCATCATGTCCCTTGGACTATCTTTACTGCCGCCAGGACATCGGTGTCTGGATCCCTGTGCTGTGTGTGTCACAGCGCTCATCACAGGTCTATTTGGCAGAGTAGCCTCACGTGGGATGTGCAGAGATGCATACGATTAGTCTTGTAATTTCCTGGAGCGCTAAAACTGAACCGTAATGACTAGAAGAGTCACGCCACTTAAAACAAACACTCTGTTCAAAATTAAACAATTCGTAATAGTTTATCCGTTACAGGTCCAGGTTTGGATAGGACAGCGTCTGGGTCCGGACCTGGACCACGATCGGCCTATTTGTGACCTCTCCTTCAGAGTGTCCCAATTCTTTTATTTTCCTCAACAAATGTGCTCATGGGGTCCCCAAGTGTGCTCACTTGACACACCCCTCTCGTAATACAGCATCGGATTATACTTTCGTGCCCCACTGCAAGCCTGTGATGTTCCTCGCAGGAAACCAATAAGGTGCCTTGGAAAACCCTTTAAGTGTAACTACAATTTTTTTATCTTTATTAAGACATGGTTTGTGTTATGCTTTAAAAATGCTGAAGTTAAGGGAAAAGCCCTGTTTATATCACATAGTGATATAAACGTCAGGCAGTTCAGTACATGATCATGGAAAGGCTTATTTTTTTACATAAGATCATGACCTGAACTATGTTTAATTTTAAAATTTCAAAACACATGTTCCTTTACATTTTATCAACCAGGAGCAATTTACCCAATGAAGCAACAGGACATCACCGCTAACCAGTCATTTATGCAGAAATTTGATCGATAAATGGTGTTCTTTATAAATGGAGGTCACAGACTCCTTTAATAAACTAAATGAGCAACTCACTCTCTCTGGTATCCTTTATTTTTTTTATTTATTTATAATTTTTTTTTAATAAAACACTGAAATATTAAGCCCAGTTTGTTACTGTTTTTCGTGTTTAAGCCATACGGATGTAAACACCCGAAGGGCGAAAGTGACCCATTCTGTCCTTAACGCTTCGACTCCTAGAATACTTGAATCCTTGTGCCTCTTTTACTCACCAAACATCAAAGTGCACACTTCCAGGAAGGCCTTAGGGCAAGAATTGGGACAGAGTGATGATCAGCCCTGCAATTTCATCAGCCATGATACTATTTCTGTCCAAATGTTCACTTCTTCAGTTTTTAACTGGAGCTAACAGGCTGACAAGTAATACTAGCTTATATTGCTTCTAACAGCTCAGTGAAAACTACTTGCCTAAATCACCCTTGCATCAAAACAGCTGTCAAGTAATTACAAACAAACAGCTCCAGAAACCACATAAGCAAATCTAACAATGTCAACTAAAAAAATGGACAAAAGCAAGGACAAAGTGTATTTGTGTTAATTTAGGAATGCAGTTTACAGGAAACTAATAGGTACAAATACACGTAAGCTATTTGTTAGCTGCACAGTGCAAAACTAGAGGCAAACTTTAGACTAGTACTTGTTTGCAGTTAGGAGCTTTGTTTTTTTGTTGTTGAACCATCTTTTTAATGGTAAGTAATAGTAAGTAAATAACAGACAGTGAACATGTTTGACTTGTGTGTAAGCACCCTGTCTATGCACTGAGCAGAAGCGGTTAAAGTGGTCTAGTTCTACAGTGCATTTTCACGTCTCACCGCCATTGATGGAGCATGTCCTGCGGACTCGGCCAGCACCTCTTTTGTGAGGGATGGTGCTCTGATCGGTGGAGGTGATGAGATCACAGTTCAGACGACTCCGTTTTGCTGGGTACTCCTGCTCCACCTGAAAAGCACAAAGATGGGCAAGGGTTTATATCTATTTTGCTTTAGTGTGCATTCATTCAAAAATCTCCCAATGTTATTTATATGTGCCAAACATTAACTTAAGTGAATTTGCATCTTCATTCTGTCATTTTATAATTGGATCCAAAGTTGTTGTTCTAAGTTTCCAGTTCCAGCCTTATCTCTTTAGTCATGTTCACAATGTTGGATAGTCAATGTTTTCCTTTGATGCATTAACGCATGTAAGAAACACACATCTGACCTCAGCTGGACAATTCAATAAATACAGCTATGCATTTTTTAAATACAGTTTATGAAACTCAAGATTTAAAACACTAATCCACAAGTAGACATTTGTATTTGATATAAATTGATCTAAAAATAAGAAGGAAATAAAGTGAAGAAATAGTTGAATATTCTTATTATTCTGGCAAGCCCTATTTCTTTTTTTTTATTTTGTTCCTAAGCTTGGAGAACAATTGGCAAGCAGAATTCATCCAGTAGAAGAGGTATACAATGTTAAAGAGCAGGCACTGAATGTCAAGAAACAAGGGATGGATTTTCAAAACCACAAATTACCGTTCTGGTTTAAGAAATATCCCTTTTGAATTTGTAACCTCTGTCTTCTTTGCCACAGCTTCTACAAATATAACACACTCCACTGTTCATTCTCTCTCAATTTTTTTTTTTTTTTTTAAACAAAAGGTGATTTGCTACCCCAAACTCAGCAAGACACACAAACCCTAACTGAATGCTTGACACCATCTTCCAAACATACTTTACAGTAACACTTGATTACATTTTGGACGGCGTGTGGAATATTTAGAGGCTCAAAGCCCTTTTTTCTCCTTAAGAGATAAACAGATGGAACTGAAACAATACTCAAAAGACTGTGAAAGTCCTTGTACTCACACAGCCAGCCACAAACCTGTTTAAACCAACCATACCTAGTGTCATTATGCAAGCAATGTGGAACCATAGCTAAAATTAGACCACTACTACACTCTTTAGAAACGCTGCAGCATAGATACATGCGTTTCTGTGGGAATATGACACCAGGTCCTGACAAACCCTGAATTTACATCTCAGATCCAGACATGGTGCTAAATCAAGACTGATACTGGGGAAGTGGGATGGAAAGGGGAGGAGACAGGCTGGGGTGAACAATGTTCTGGAACAATTTGAAATGAAGCCAGTCCCAGAGAACCAGTACACTACATCATATGCTCCACGACCCTCTTGTTCAGATCAATACTGTACTCTTTAGACTCTTTTGTGTTGGTCAATCAAATGAGTGCTGTCAAAGGAGTCCTTTTTATGTCGACACAAATAGCTTTCAGCTGTAGACATTTTGAATGTTGCAATCTCCTATTGCAATTTCTCAGAACAATTTAGCAATTTAAATTGCTATTTAAATTTAAACTGCTATTATTTTCTAAAATTTGAGGTCTAGGCATGTTTTTATAACAAAGAACACCAAAAAAATCTAGCTTAAAATTTTAAATGCTTAATGTCAAAGTGCCAGAGTGTCATTTAATTTTTGCTATGTACAGAGTACAGTCTTTGGTTGCATTTGTTATACAATAGCTACATGTCCTAATTTAAAATTAGGACATTACATTTTAAAATTGTCCATGTCCAGTTAAAAACACATATCTCTGCGTTTGTGGATTTTTAGTTTACTACATCATTAGAACGCAGCAACTGTCTTTCAAATTGTGTGAAAATGCCATGATGAATGGGCCAAAAGAAATGCTCCAAAAGTACTTGCAATAAAAGCTGGTAACAATGACTTCCATTGACAATTAAACAGCTTTTTTTCTTTTTTTCCTTCTCCTGTAAAGTTACTATTTTGAGATATACATGTTTTTAATTAGACAGCAACAATATAGACAAAGTAATTTACCTATGAACATATAAAAAGGCCATGTTATTTGTGACTGCACAGTATTAAAATTTCTATGGTATCAGAAGAAATGTAAGAGCTGTTGGTTTTTACCTTTAAGGCATCGTTATGGATGAATTTCTTGATGGTGGTCAGAAGGCCCTTTTCTCGGACTGTGCACTCCTCTTCATCAGGATGTCTGCGTTTGGTCCGGCCTGGCCGAGGAGCGTGGGCGGTGTTCGGCCGCTGAGATGCTTTGCGCATTCTCAGCCTCATGTTGTTAACAGTCACATGTAAGACTGAGGAAAGAGAAGAAAAAAAATATACAGTCAGATATTACAGAGAATTCAAGTGAACTATTTTAATGCCATTCAAATTTATTTTGAAATGAGAAAAAAAAAAATAAATGAAATAAAAGCAGGTCCTTTTATTTAAATACATGAGGTGTATTTAAGATTTTAAAACAATGGAATTTTGGTGTTTGAGTAACAAACAAACAAACAAATAAATAAAATAATAATAAATTGAAAATAAGAGATTGACAACTGAAGAAAAAAAATCAATTTACGTTGTTATAACAAAAGGGTGCATGATAATAATAGGGAATTTTTTGGCTGCATACAAAAATTTGACTTCTGATGTTTAAAATCTGATATGCTAATATTTGCAAAGTATCCTATTATTATTCTATTGCTTATTCATCATTATCACATTTAAAAATTTGTATGGGAAAAATGAATTCATTAATTAAAATAAAATATATTGTTGCTGTCTGAATAATAAAAAAAGTAAAAAAAAAAAAAAAAAAAACCTTTACAGGAAAAGGCAAAAACCTTCTTAACATTCAATGGAAGTCAGTGAAAAAAGATTTTATTCCAAGTAATTTTGGAGCATTTCTATTGATCCATTCATCACAAAACATTTACATAGAGTGAAGAAAACCTACCACAAGTAATCTCTGAAAGAAGGCTCCAAAAAACAAGTAGCATGCAGTGATGTCAATGTGTCCTACTTAACCAAATTAAAATAAACAATTAAATTTAAACTTTGACTACTATTTTAATTAAAACTCACAAATGAAAAGTTTCATAAATGTTTGCATTTTCGGAATCCATTACTCAAAATAAACAGATACATTTTGTCCATCCTATGCGTTAAAACTATTTGGGAGCGTCAGCAAAATGAAAAAATAAACAAAAAGGGGGCACAAGGATCAAATCCTGGTCATTCAGTTAAAAGACGGCATAAATTCTATAACAGTGGCTGTCTTTTTACAACGCTGGCTTTAAAACCATCTAATGGAAATAGAATTAAGGTTAGCAATCAAGTGTGATCTAGAGGTAGCAACACCACAAGAACAAAAGAATGCTTGAGCACAGCTTCTCCATATAGGTTATTTTCTCCCCCACACACCCTCTGTCTCTCTCTCTCTCCCTCTCACATACACACACACACAGAATGAATGACTCATACTTTCTTTGATGTATTTCAAGGAGTCATAGTGTTCAGAGCTTGAGAGGACATCACTTCAGCCAAGATGTGTGGCTACAGACATCTGGATGCATTCAAGACACCATTTCCTTTAGCACAATTACAAAAAGACAGCTACATTTGTTAAAGCCTTGCACTCACTATCAGCAATACCCTCACCAGTTCAAGTGCCTGGCCTACAAACAAAAGCTAATATATTTACACCAGTTCAAGGAGTAATGACCCTTCAGGGGTACACTGCCTAATACTGAGGAAAACATCAGTTGTGCCAAAAAGCAAACACTGGACATGGGTTCTCAATCTGTTTCCAACCCTAGTGTGATTCGGTTGAAGAGTAAATGCAAAACAGACCAGCCACATACTGAGCTGTGTTCTCTTCTACTCTAATTTAATGTACAATAATTCAGTTTTAAACACTTGCCAATTTTAAAACACTTACTATACATACAATACAGACATTAAAATTGTGTATTAATGCAGATACTTTTACAAAAGCAGTAATCTGCTGGAAGCTGTGTTACAGTGAATTCACACTTCAAACTGTGTTACTGCCTCATGTTAATGCTCAGTTACTCTTAAGATGTTTGTATCAGACAGACTGAATAAGGCACGCAAGCTAGGTTTCTGTTCATATTATCCCAGTTATTGTCTTGGACTTCACAGATAACACTATTGTCAGTTAGTAAATCCTAGCACCTTTTACTGTATATTAAAAAACTGAAATCCACTGACCATTCCACATGTCACATGATCCACACTGTTCTAATTCCTGTATAGCTAGGAGAAGGTGGCAACATTTTACACTTCAGCAGCACAATAAATATTAAAAATTAATTAATTTCAGCAACAGGTAACCTCGTGTTTATCTGCAGCACTTGATACAGAGGCTCTCCTCATGTGACCTTACTGCCACCTGCACAATACTAAGTAACTGGTAGAGCGGCATGTTTGAGGCAGAGGCTAGGGTCCATGCCTAAAGTGTAAATATTAAACATTTCTTTATTTTATGGTAAAGAACTATATAAAAACAATTTGGGGAAATGTATTACTGAATTTTTAGCCTCTCAGGCCCTTCAAACAGTAGATGTCTGGAGAAATCTTATAAAATGGACAGCAAGTTGCATAGCCATTTACATATGTCTTGAGTTTCTTTTGACAACGTGTGATCAAATTTTGTGTCAAAAGGAAAGGTGTTACGTCTGTCACATTTGGCATTAGACAAAAAAATGGCATATTTCCATGTTCCTGTTTAAAAGCACTGCCAATGAAATTTGTAAACCAAGAGTAAAGCAGCAGAAATATAAGGCTATAAGCTGCTTTTGTCTCTGCTGTGATGATGCAGCTGATTACGGGTGTTTATACACCTGATGTTTGTTTGCTGTGGTTCATATCAAATGTGTACAACTGATAGTATGGTTGTACATTCTCACTAGAAATAATTAGCACCCGAGTTCGGTTGGGTCCTTACCAAAGGCCACCTCCTCTCAAGGGTCTTGGTATTGTTGTTTTGGTCCACATCCGAGTGAGATTACTTTTTTCACCCCTGCCTAAACAAACCGCACCAAGAGTGAATATGAACCAGAGTTCAGTTTAATTTAAGAGTGCAGGTGTGAAAACGTTCTAAAGTTGTCCTTTGCGGCACTCAAGATATTACAGTTGTCTCACACTACAAATGCCATGTAGTCATACCCTGTCAACTCCAAAAGTAGTTAAAGCAACTGTGTTTCATTCTCAGTCTCTGAGACCCATGGAGCACAATTCATAGCAATACATAAAGGCATCTTAATGCCAGTTGCAAACACATAGTTTAAATAGTAAAAGTATAAATTTGGTATCATGTTATAAGACTCCTACTGATGTAAACAGCCATGAAGTTTGTTTTCTCCGCAATTTTTAGATGTGAAGCTCTTCATGAACCTAACTTATTTCTCACCTATTCACAATTAGCAACCTCCAGAAATCTATTTTAAAATTGCTGCTGTTGATTTTTTTGTTTTAAACACTGTTGACATGTTAAATCTTTATTGTAACTGTGACATTCTGATAAATTCCAATAAACTCTATACACCTGAATGAAGGCAGTATAACATCTGCTGCTTCGCTGCATCACAAGAACAACGTTACATGATGGCAGAGATAGGGACATAAACTATATAAAGTATGCAAAACATACACTCTGAGGAAAATAAATATGGTAGAGGTTTGATCTCCTATTTACAGGTACAGTAGGTGGGTTTCCATCCAAAATGTTCACATATGTTATGCCTAATAAAAAAATATCAGCAGATTGCCCTTTTGCGCATTTGCTCTTCAGCAATATTCTAACTTTTCGACCGAGCGTTTTTGCGATATTTGGGTATTTTTTTTTTTTTTTTTTTTTTTTTTAATGTTGGCTTTTTCCATTCAGGTTTTTCATGCGCATTTTCATAATTCGCAAAAACTCAGTGGATGGAAAGCCGCCTAGGTATTCCGTTTACAGTATACAGTAAGTGGGTACTGTTTACAAACAGGGAGCATTCGTAAACTTTCATTATATGACTGTTTATATATCATGCAAGTCTTGAAGATGAAATTGGTCGTATGAAATCAACAAGAAGTTTATAATCTACAATTATTTTAGAAAATGGTACATTTATGTTCCCTAACAAAAAAAAAAAAAAAAACCTACTGATTTTGTACCCTTATACCACCACAATGACAGCAAAAGGCACCACCACAGTGACAGTTTTGAGTGTACAAACCATTTTATGCTGCTGCCAGTGGCTAATATCAGCCCATTAAATGTAACATAAGGATACTGAGATAAGAATTGATTATTTAGAGATGGTAAGGTCTCATGCCATCCATTTTAGAATTAAAGTAGTACACCAGGCAATGTTATATCAGGTTTAGGATATTTTTGGCATTTCAGGTGTTTAAAAATTATAAAGTACAAACATGGTATAAAGCCAGAGTCAATGAAAATGACACTAAATGCAAAATAAAGATATTCCGTAAATTTAAAAAAATGTAAGCTTCTTTCTTTTAAAAGAACAGTTCAAGAAGAAAAAATGGGGGGGGGAAAAGCACTAATGTTTTCCTGATGCTAGAGAAAAATGTCCTTCTTACTTAAGATTGTGCTGTATTCGGAAAAGAGGAAAATGTCTGTAGAGTTCTCTGCTTATGCTCCCCCACTCCAGCACTATTACATAAAATGTGTTCTAACATGTCCAAGACCTGTCCAAGAGCCTGCCAAAGTCAGGCTTCACTGTACCGTCACCTTATCCACAGCTTCCACCAAAAACTAAACACAATCAGGAGCTGAATTTCTGAATGATGTGCAAAAAAGACACAGACAAGCATGAGACACACCTACTCAACCTCAGGAGCTCTCATTCACTGAAAGTAGGCTAGGAACTTCTGAAGTGATAAGTGTCTAAAAACATTTCACATCAAAAGATCCTAGAAACACTGAACTGCCAGGTTTGTGTGGGTTCATGAGTCACAGTCTAAATTTGCAAAAGGAATGTGGAATTGTGTGCCTCAAAATAAATAAATAAAATAAAATACTTACTGGAAATCTGTTTTCATCTAGTGACCTTGAAAATGCAGGAGGTATCTGCTTTTGAATAACTAAAGACTTACTACTCATAAACCAAAAGACGAACGTTTCTGTGGTCTAATAACACTCCAATACTTCAACAGAGAAAAGAAGCAGTCAATAAGGTCCTGAGGACTTTAAAAAAAAAAAACAAAAAAACACAGCTAACAGAAGCTAACAGGCTTTTTTGGCTCCTGAACACCCCGTGTTGCTGAGTGTAATTCACATTTACAGTACTGCCGTGAAATCAAGTCTCACACACATCTCTCTCTCGGTTGCTCACTCACTTAAACATGACCGGCTCTCGGGGCTTTTACTAACACACACACACACTCCCTGTCTGTCAGTCACAGTCACACATACCTCTCTCACCGTGTGATGTTTACATAATTTGTGAACGTCTCGCGGGCCTTCAGCTGATGCTGAGCTGGGGGAATGGGTGGAATCAAATAAAATTATGTTGACAACATGATGAAACCCATATATCACTCATAACACTGGGCCGTGTTATTACAACCATAAAGTGCAACTTTGGTGGTACTCATTATACCCATTATAACCAAAGCACCTGACAGAAACCACTTATTACCAGAACTGATAACGCTAAAAAGTGAGCTAATTGGCTAAAGTTAGCAGGTATTACCACTCACCCTCGTTCATCAGTAACTCTCAAAAACTTGGTTATAACACTGTCCGCAACAAAACTTGGCTTCCACTGAAACAGTGTAACTCTAATCATTTAATCCACACAGCAACAGGAGAAAAGCACTTATTAATAAAATCAATGTATAATGCAAAAAAGTGAGCTAATTCAGTTACAATTAGCAGCTGCAAACACTGGCTCACTGCTAAGTTACTCTCAAAAACCTGAATAGAAAACTTTCATAAGAAAACTTAACACTAACCAACACATGAAAAAACAAACAAACAAATACTTACTAATTTAAATTGTGTCCTCATGTTTGTTTCAGCTCACTCTACTGTGTACATTCAGTCCAGTATTAACCCTTGTATGGCCTCTCTCTTTTTCTCCTCTTTGCTCTATGCCATATAATGTCTGTACCGGGAATACCAAGCTAGATTCTTCTTTTGCTAGGAGATTTGTGTCGTAAATCGTTACGCATTGCTCACAAGAGTCCTCCACCCTGTGATTCAAAAGTTGCTTAGTGCAGTAAACCAGCTGAGGACCTGGCGTAGCAGCCACAGATGCTCTGTTCTCCCTATCAGAGCTCCATGGAACATCACAATCATTTAGAAGCTTTTATATTAAAGTATAAATACTACATACTCTGATACTAACTATGTGAAGCTGCTTTGTGACAATGTCTGTTGTAAAAGGCGCTATATAAATAAAATTGGTTTGATTTGATTTGACAGAGTATTGCAAATTGATTCAGGAAATCTGGAGTAATACCAGTCTATCCAGTCCACCAATGTTGAATGATGGTGACCTTTGAATCCTTCAGATGGCACTGCATAAAAAAGGTCATGCTACAGTGATAAATTTATCCATAGGACCTTGGAAGTAATTCAGAAAATTTGTCACTCAACAAAGTCTGATGCTACATCACGCAATACAACTCAAAACTGTACTACACAAGAAAAAAAAGAAGAAAAATTCTGTCATGTCAGATGGTTCATATGTCAACAGAAAATTTTTCTAAAATTGAAGGTTGTCTTTTCAATGCTAATAATGAAAGGGAACATGGAGCTTATCACTAACGTGCAAATGCCCACACCTCTCATGGTATGGGAGAATTTCCCATTTATGTGGAGGCACTATATATGGTCATTTCAGTAAGACAATGCCAGATCTTATTCAGGACATGCTATATCATCAAGGCTTCATAGTCAGAGTCGTGTACTTGACTGGCCAACAGGCAGTCCATCATAAAGAGTAGAATCAGGCCACACCAACCAAGGTCTGACAAGCAGCTAAATTCTGCATCAGGCCAGAAAGGGCAAAAATTCTACTTGCACAATTGTTACAATTAGTATCCTCATTTCCCAAATAAAAATAATTTCCCAATTGAGTGTAATGTAAAGGAAAGGGGATATAATGGAGTGGTAAAAATTATTTTTTTGAATATATTTCAGGTGTCAAATTCAAAAATATGTTCATATTTATTAATTCATTATCTGTAATGCTTATCCAGTTCAGGGTCGCGGTGGGTCCAGCGCCTACCTGGAATCATTGGGCGCAAGGTAGGAATACACCCTGGAGGGGGTGCCAGTCACAACAGGACAACACACAAAGTCATTCACTCACACAGTCACTATTAAGAACATCTTTTTAGTTGCCAATCCACCAAACGATGTGTGTTTTTGGACCGTGGGATGAAACCGGAGCACCAGGAGGAAACCCACGTGGACACGGGGAGAACACAAACTCTTCACAGACAGCCACCTGGAGTGGGACTCGAACCCACAACCTCCAGGTCCCTGGAGCTGTGTGAGCTGGTTGATATTTAGAAAAATACAATCGCATTTATCGGTGAAAATATTGAAAATATTAAGTTTTAAAAAATTAATTAAAAAAATGAATGAAAGCTTCAAGGGAAATAAATCACAGACAGATTCTTGTTATTATTGCATTTTACAAAATGTCCCTACTTTTCTGCAAATGGGGTTTGGTTTGTTTAAAAAAAACGAAAAAATGTACATCAGTGTATTGTTACACCCCTAATAAATGTCCATCATTAAATCAGCCTGCACAGCTCAAATAATGCTTCAGGCTAGGGCAGAGAAATTGGCTTGTCTTCAAAAACAGCAAAAAAACAAAATCATAGCAGTGTAATTTTTCTACAAATGGTTTAGAGAAGTAAACAAAGGTCATGTCCTGTGGTGTATTAAAAAATGTATAAGGCTTTTGACTAAAACAGAGTATCGTGTTTCAGTAAATGACAGTTCAGTTGTTCTCTTAGGACAGAGAGTATATTTCAGGGAAATTCTACAACAAAAGAAAGATTCACAAAGGTATGAACTGCTGAGTAAACCATGAACTTATTTCATGATTATTGATCAGGACTGAATTTCCTGAAAATCTGACTTGTAGCAGAAGCACTACAGTTATAAAGTTTTTTGTTTTTTTAAATGCCCAATCGCACAACCACCCACACAATATTCAGAAAGCCATTACATCCTGTTTCCACAACAACCAGTGACTTAAATAGCACTGGTTATTGGCAGGTACTTCATGATATGAACCACATTATAGGCTTTGCAATGTGATGCACATATGTTCATACTGTTATTTGAAAAAAATGTTTTAGCTCAAAATATCATAGCTCATATCACTAGATATTTATCAATGGTGATGAATTAGATTCAATCCAATAATAATTTAGACTTCATTGAAACTGTATGTTTTGTTTTAATGGGCATTAAACCTAGACTGATATATACAGCTGAAAAAAACAGAATGAGTATTTTCCAGTGGGAGGGAAAAAAATCGTTCTGAACCTGACTCAACCCATGTGATCATGTTCTGACTTGGAGAACTAGTTCTCTCTGAAAATGACCTGAAATGGACCATTACAATCCAAAATACAGAATGAAACATGACATTGTTTAATGACAGTAGAAGCTAAATTACCATGCAGAAACAACAATAACTATCATTAAATCACAGATAACTAAAATACAAAATATAGAATAAAATCAGCTATCTAAAATGAATATAAATTCTACCACAACACTCTTAATCATCACACAGTGCTGTTGAACTGCACTGTTCTTAGTGTGCAGTATGATGTTAACTTGTCCTAAACCTGAACATCTAATCCAGACATCCTCTGTAGTTTTTCACCTTAATGTCCACAATGTTATCAATCATAAAAAACCACAAGAAAACTAAACATTTTATTGTAGAAGAGGGGGGTGGCTCACCTCACAACATATATCATGGAACTATAAATATTAACTGATTAGGCTAATGTATGCTTGTTTTTTACCCATACATGTTTTAGACCAATCATTCACGTGTGAATATTTAAAACATAAGGAGAGTGTGCTTCGTTTTTAGAGACAAATCAAATAACCAGTATTAAATGTTCCAGGCTTTGTATTAATATTGTCAAGACATTTTTTATTTCGTCATGTTATTACGTCAATTATTTACCACCTGATTTTGTGTGACATAGTGTCAGCACTGACCCATTAAGCCCAACAGCTGCCCCTCACTATTGGCCCAACAGCAACCAGAGGGTCCTTATGCCTCTGTGCAGAGGTTGACAAATCCTGAATTAGTTAGAGAACATATTCTTACATTTCACCTTAATAAATTTAGCATAACACAAAACACAAAGATTGTCAAGATCTATTTTAACGTAAGCCTGTTCTGTTTATCATTTACAAAAAAAAATAAAATAAAATAAATTCTTTCCCATTCTCTCAGCTTCACTGACCATACAGTTCTACAATTACAGACAGGATTCCATTTGTTGCGCTGCATACTTTATTAGCCCCCTTTCACCTTGTTCTACAATGCTCAGGACACTCAGGAGGACCTCCACAGAACAGGTATTATTTGTGTGATGGATTATTCTGAGCTCTGCAGTGACACTAACGTGACCAGTGACAACAGTGGTGCGATAATGTGTGACAGACTGGTACAAGTGGATGAGACAATAGTGCTGCTGGAGTTTTTAAAGCCCTCTATGTCACTACGTGACAAAGAATTGTCCACCAACCAAAAACATCCAGTCGACAGTGTCCTGTGATCAGAGGAGGAGGATAGAGGAGGACCAACACCAAACTGTACTGCAACAGAAGAGTAACTGTCTCCGGCTCTGAATCTACAGGGATGGACCAATATTGTAGGTGTCTAGTAGAGTGGCCAGTGTTTAAAAACTGCTGGGTCTGATGCACTCATACCAGTACAACACGTGCCAACATACAGTGACAAAGTCAGTGTCACTGCAGCACTGAGAATGATCCACCAGCCAAATCATAACAGCTCTGTGGTGATCCCAGAACAGCGAAAACAGGCTGATTAAGCATGCAGAGCCACAAACGGAAAAGAATCAGCTACTGTAGAATTAGAGTGCACCTATGTGATAAGTACATCACAAAATGGTCTGTCTTTGTTTCAGGCCAGGCAATGTTTAAAAACTGTCACACCATCCAGGCTCAGGAGCACTCAAGCTAGACAAGAAACTGAGGAAACCTAACCTGCTAACTCTCAAAATGTGTACAGTTTCATATCAGTTAAATGGCTCCCAGAGCAATAGTGAACGAACTCTGCCACACGAATTTCAGACTCCTGTGTCCGGTCTTAATAAAGACTAACATGTGTATGAATAAATAAAACATCTTTTCTACACGGTCACTTACCATTCTCCCACTAACGGCTTTGCAGCGCTGTCGATGTCCAACTCCTCTCGGCGGGTAAAGATTTAAAGAAGGCCGCACTCGGAGAAAGCGCGGATCGTTTGCGATTAGCCTAAAATGCAGACGGTTTAAAGATGATGTTCGCTATATAGCTGCAGCTGGACGAATTCGAACGAACCATGTCTGTGTCGCTGAGTCCAGTTACCGTTACAGCTTCCAGCACAGCAACGAACCAAATGTTCGCCTGAACCGATTCTTTCCCATGATCCGGTCCAAAAGACTCACATACAAAATAATCACTTGTGGGTGTTTGTATCAATATTTCAGGCACCTAAGAAAACTAGTAATAAGTTATGCTCGTAAAATACCACCTGATAATATTAAAACATTCTCTTTCTGTGCGACTGAATGCAAAAGTCTGCATCTCATCTTTGTTGTTGACTATCTTTAACTTTTTTTTTTTTTTTTTGATTGTCTTTGTAAGCTGTAATTATACAACCATGTTTCCAAATACATTTGGGACTGTGGGGTGCTGACCTCTGTGTTTCACAGCCTCTTCTTTAACAACACTCTTGTAAGCCTTTGAAAACTATAACCAAAAAAACAAAACAAAACAAAACAAAAAAAAACACTATGGCTCTATTTTTAAAATGTGTCAAATATTTTCTCATTAGTGTTTTATACAGGATATCAGGGCTCGACCATTTGGGGTATGCTATGTCATAGTTTTTGTTTCATAATGTATCACGTTTTCAAAGTTTGACAGGTCTGGAGGGCAGGCTGGCTAGTTTAATATTGTAAAACCTGCTGAATGTGGTGTCATTAGCTTGCTGAAATAAGCAGGGCCTTCTCTGAAAAAGAAGAAGACATCTGCATAGCAGCAAATGTTGCTCCAAACCCTTTATATATCGTTCAGCACTGACGGTGCCTTCACACATGCCATGTGCACTAATGCACCTCTATACCAGCAGAGATTCTGAAATCAAGCTAGATGGTCTCTTCTTCTTTAGTGTCACCCATGATTTTTATAATAGGACTTCAAATTTTGATTTATCTGACCACTTTTCCATTTCAACTTGTGTTTATCAAAGATTTTTTCTTTGTTTTATTAGTTTAAACTTGCATTTGTTTAAACTTACAGACAGTGGTTTTGGGAACTGTTTCTGAGCCTATGCAGTGATTTCCACTACAGAAATCTGTCAGTTTTTCAGGCAGTGACACCTGAAGACTCAAAGGTCACAGTCAGAAAATACTGGGGACAAAACTGAAACCCTGCATAAACAGATTTCTTCAAATTCTCTGAATCTTTTAATAGTATTTATCATAGATTAAGACATCCCAAGTTATTTCATGTTGATATATGATGTTCTTGAATCGGTGTACCGTTTGACTGAGCAGGCCTCTGCTCTTTTTATACACAGTGATGTAACTGACCTGTTGCAGTTAGTTGTGAGATGTTCCAACAGGTGTTTTTTAGGATTACACCACTTTACCAGTCAATTTTTTGACCAAGTCCCAACTTTTCTGAAATATGTTGCAGGCACCAAATTAAAAATTTGGCATTTATTTTTAAAAACTTTGAGTATCATTATGTGAATGTTATCATTGTACTATGTTCAATTAAATATAGTATAGAACTGACTGACATACCATTATATTCTGTTTTATTTATATTTTGCCCAGCCGCCCAACTTTCTAAGAAAAGGGGTGCAGTGTGAACTGCGCAAAATTTTATAAGATGGACTAGGAGGACAGGAAACATTTGTCTTGTGAATAAGTGAATAACTGATTTGGAGATTCGGTTCATCGAAAATGACACTTCTAGAGAATCAATTCCGTAAAGTGAATCACTACACAAGCCACATGCCAACAACACACAGAGACTAACTTACTGAGCAGCGCCGAGGGGAAGCTCTATAGCGAGCCGCTCTGATGAAGGACGTGTCCCGGACGCAGTTACAGGGATAGCCGCTTTTTATGGCTCCCTGCGTTTGTTTGTTATCGTTTTCAAATCAGGTCTCCGCCACTCTGCGCTGCACCTCTGGTCGCCATTTCCCGCCTCCTTAACCCACACACTCACCCACACAGGACCCGGATGAAGCAGCGATCCGCGCACGCGCAGATTCCTTCACTGGTGACGAGCATTCAATTTTCAGGGAGTCAGCTCTCTCGGCTCAAAAATAAGAGTCGATTCTACTTTACCTCTCGGCTCTTCGTTCTGTAGGGAGGTCAAAATGACTTTTCTTTATTTACATGTCGTAATATTTAAAACTAGAGGCTGCATAATGTACTTATTTGACGTGTCTGCATTTACAAGAAAAGACGTTCAATGCGATTCGGCTCCCAGAGTTCACAAAAAGGTGCCGACTCAAAGAGCCGATTCATTCGAAAACGACACATCACTAACCCACACCCCCTTGTTTTTATCAGGAAAACAGTAACATCGGTGCAGCGAAAATACTACTTGATTCAAATATACCGCATTTACAAACTCCAGATGTTGAGATGTAAGACACACTCAGACAAGGCACATTTCAGAATAAAATTACATTCTTCTACCAGCGCGATGTTGTTAACGTTAAAGCAGTTTGTCTGTCTCTAAACCAGTTTAAAATGGCAATCTAAGGAAATTCAACTTCATAGCGTGGAAACAACGGTTTGAGAATGTGTCATTTTCAGTGTCACATCCAAAACAGAAATAGAAATGACACGGCAGAGCTGCAGAGGGGACGGGGGTTGGGGGTGGGGGGCGGTGTGTGACGGCGCGATCGTCATGGCAACGAGCGGGTTATGAAGAGCTGCGGCTGGAGGTGAATGAAGAGGCGAATCTCAATTGTTCATGTGTTTACTACAGAAAATCACATGGAAGAAGAGGGGGGTCTACGGGTAATAATCTTATTACATAACTAGGCCACGGGTGATGAGGAGAATAAAATAACTCTCAAAATAGCCTCTTTCTCTATCCTTACCTGGACAGTCAATAACAGGCTCATTCAGCACATCTGGAGGTCAAGCAACTTCCATCAGTTCACCAAGATTTGTTTTCTAAATAATAAATTCCTCTTTTTCCATTTATTATTTAATTTACTTTATTTTAATAAGGTGTTCATTCATGAGGGCGGCACAGTGGCACAGCACGTAGTGTCGCAGTCACACAGCTACAGGGACCTTGAGGTTGTGGGTTCAAGCCTCTCTCCGGGTGACTGTCTGTGAGGAGTTTGGTGTGTTCTCCTCGTGTCCGTGAGGGTTTCCTCCCATGGTCCAAAAATACACGTTGATAGGTGGATTGGCAAATCAAGAAATGTCTGTGGGTGTGAGTCAATGTGTATGTGTTGCCCTGAGAAGCATTGGCGCCCTCTCCAAAGTGTGTTCCTTTTGCCCAAGCATTCCAGGTAGACTCCAGACCCACTGCAACCCTGAACTGGATAAGTGGTTACAGATAATAAATGAATGGTAATTCATGGGGAAATGGCCTTACAATTTTTAAAGTAGTAAATTGTCAGTGTGCAGAAATCTTTTTGAATTTTTAAGTTCCATATAAGTTGGAACAGAAAGTGAAATCCAAAGGTAACCAGAGTCATTGCTATATAATTTGCAGTAAGCTGAAGAGTGCAAAAACCATGAAAGTAAAGATTTAGCTACCATATGACTTATCAAAAAGGACACTCTTGAATGTAGTACCGTTCTTTGTCCCTTTAAACAAGTTTTATGGCCTTCCTTGCTATATTTTTCTTTTATCACACATTTTCAGAAGACAGGTTTGAATGGCAGGTGGGCAAGTTTATCCTTCCATCATTACTCTCACACTATGCAGCAGTGTATGCAGCAACACACTGACATGCGTAATGTAATTTGGCATTGTTGTGAAATATGCATGGATATCCAAAAAGACGCATTATAGAAGGCAGGACAGGTTGTTTAAAGGCCCTGGGAAAACATTTTTATATAATCGGATTTTCTTTTTATATAATACTAGATTTGTAGGTTATATGTGAGATTTTTAAATTTTAAATAGAAAACAAAGCAGAAATATGATAAAAAATTTTCCTCAAAATCACCACAGTTCTCTCATGAGATGTTTGACAATGATGCAAGTGTGGTCTTAATATTTTAAAGAAGGTAACTTGGCTGACAGCCCTACAGAACAAATTTTTTTTATATTACCATGACACGCACAGCCTTGAAACCAATGACTGTTTCTATAGTCATTAGCTGCATTCCAAAGCCTAGGCTGCGACTGCGATAGGACTGTCCTAGGAAGACTCCTTCTTAGTAACTTGATCACACAAATAGAACGATCTAAGGAAACAGCATCGTGACATCACTGGAAACGTCTTATCTGCATTGAAGCACTAACAGGACCAAGTTAAAATAAGTTGTATTTGCTTATTAGTATTTTCACACAGTTTTGTTTAAACATACTTCAACTTTAAACCTTTACATTTCAACTGTGATTAATAATAAAATACTACTAAATGCTTTCTATGGTACTGTAATATGCCAATAAACTTTTTGATTTACTATGGTATAGAGACAAATATCTTCCTTAATTAGTTATTTTACACCTTACAAGGTAAACAGACTCTGAAGGTCAGTTTTTCGCCATGTCTTGTTTATTTTCTCCAACACGCCATATGTGCACAGAGAATTGTGGGTAACTTAGGGCCATAAAGGATATGTCTGTTGCGTCCTCCCAAATCACTCTGAACTTAGGCTGCATTTCTCGGCTGTATACGAAAGATCCTTTATATTTGAACAACCTTCTGTGACGTAGCAGCCGAGAAATGCAGCTAAACTCAGCTGCAGCCTAGGCTATGGAACGCAGCTATTGTTTGACAGACAAGTTGCATTTTTAGCTTTTTACTTTGCTTTTTAAAAATCTGTAAAATTACAAACACAATTTAAATGTTCACAATTGTACTAATAAAAATTCAACAACTTTTTATAAATTTCAGAATATGTTTCTTCACCATCTGCTAACTCCCCAGTCTGCGTGACCAAAGCCAGTCTAATGTGTTTGCAAAGCCCAGGTGTCTTTAACTGAGTACAAATAAATGAATAAATAAAATAGAAAATATAAGATTTCTCTCCTAACCTATCAGTGCATTTTTGGAAATGCTGCTCACTGCCTAAAACAACTCATCACGACCCCTATGTCCTGTAAATTCAAATTGCCTCTCCCATCCCCAAATAAATCTCAGCACCATGGGTGGTCGGGCTTACTTTTCTGCTGCTCCTTGCTTATGGAATGCCCTTCCTGACCATCTTAGACAATTGAGAGTTTTAAAAAGGGACTTAACACATTTCTTTTTACTAGAGTTTTTGATTGTTAATTTAATTTGATTTTTAACGTTTGTGATGTTAGCACATTGCAATTTGTTTAAATGTAAAGTGCATTATAAATAAAATGTATAATTATTATATATAGATACACAACATAATGGAGCATGCTTGAAGATTTGATATAAGCGCAGGGTTTGCACAATATGACGCTCAGAACAAGTGCTGTGTTTACTCGGCTGAGGCTGAGAAGGAGCACATTGTATTACATTTCTAGACTCTGTAGGGAGAATATGGTACCTATTGTCAGTTAACATGGCAAAGAACCACATATTACAAACAGAAAATTAATTTTACTGATACACAAAAGGACCAGCTGACCAGTACCACAGCCAGTACAAAAACGATAAATGGAAGTGCATATTTGTGGTGGTACAGGCAGCCAGTCAAAGTGCAACTGACAGAATACTGACAGTGAGGCCAGCTTAACACCCAGAACGTATCAGACTCCCCATCTACTTGTGGCCAGAGCATCTGTGGTCAACACTACTCTGCATGTGGACCAC